>NC_092128.1:176216422-176226422 GCF_043159975.1 Macaca nemestrina | reverse complement strand
AGATGTTTTTTTTTTTTTTTTAACACAAAAACAGCATCATCAAAAATAAGGGCATATACATTTACCCCCTCTGCCTCACGTTTTGTGCAAGACTACTTGAAGTAATGGAATTTTACTAGAAATTTCTTGTTAATGTCTTCCCTTACAGTCTGCAAAATGTTCCCAAGAACCACTGAAATACTGTTAGGATTGTTGACTAGCTTTTTTCTTTGTAATCAATTTCTATTGAAGAAGAGTCATTGAATTAGTGGGGTAATTTGCGATCACTCATTTTTGGCAGCTTTGAGTGTATATTTGCAGAACCACAAGATAACGGTAAAGACAGTTCTTGGACACAGGCTCTGTGAGCATCAAACCTCTCCAACTAGACCCATGGGAGCTTCGGTGAGGATATGTGTCCTAAAGGGATATGGCACCAACCTTGTGAATTGTTTGCTTATGTTTTTCTAACATTTCTACCACTTAGTTTCAATTACATTTTTCCTAGCATGGAGTAATAAAAGCATTTTTGTAATGGACAATTTCAAGCATATTTTTGAAAATTAACTTCAAAAGTACGCAGTATAGTTTTATGAATTTCTATGTCCCCACTAGCCAACTCCAACAATTATTCCCACACAGCCGGTCTTGTCTCATCTATAATCCCAGTCCACTAAGGTATTTTGAAGCAAATCCAGACTTTATTTTATCCATAAGTATCTTAGAAGATAAAAGAAAAGGACTTTTAAAAAACAATAACAATATAGAACAAAGGACATTTATTTTGGATCCTGGCTTGTGGACTGGAGCTAATTCCTGGATTATTTAGTCACCATTGACTTGCTACCTGGGCTGTGCTTGCCTCACTCAACAAAAGAGTGTACATTAGCTATTCTGTTTCCGTGCTCTGGGCCTGTATTTTGAAAAGAGGGTTTATGTATTCAACAAATATTTGCTAATTCCTACTACAAGCCAGGACTGTGCTATGCACTGGGGAGTCAGAGATAAAACACCCCAAACTGGGAGAGAATCAGAAAAATCGGCCTCGATACAAACATAAATATAAATACAGCCTGATACACTTTATGGCAGTGGTACGTACAGGTTGTTGTGTGTCTGAGAGGTATTTCTTTCTCTTGCCCACAATTTAAAAAGGTAACTTGATTGTGATTACATTTCACGTATTGATTAGGAATCAATTTAGGCTATATAATATATAGCCCATTTTAGGTATCTAAGGTTTATCACAAATTAACTCATTAACTAAAGAAGATGCCTTTATCACCGCCTGCAACTCCAGTGAAACAGGTAGAATTATTTCCCTTCAATTTCCTCCCCAACTCTGCACTCATTGCTCTGGTTTGGTAATGAAAACACATCAAATGAGTTCTGTTCTTGCAAGTGAGGGAAGGACAAGAGAGGGGACACAAGATGAAAGGCAGGGAGGAGGAGACTCTCCAAATCTCAACCTCTGGGAGTTTCACACTTATCATCTGGGCTCCAGTTGGCCTGGGGCCAGTGGGTGGTGGCAGAGGCCTCCTTGGGGCAGGGGTTCCTCAATCTTTTCCATCCCCTCCTTTTCCTCCATTTGTCTCCTTGGGTCCCTGGCACCTGCTGAGTGAGAAGCCCAGATCTGTGTTAGAAGCTGCTGCTCTCTGGCCCGAGAAGGGCAGTGGTCTCTGGATTAGGGAATGGAGGGATGGCTGTTCCCAGGATTGTCCCTCTCCCTGTGCCTGTGTGTAGCCTTGTGTGCTCAACCCTCCACCCCAGGGGCCCTGAGACTACTATCATGAGGCCCAGGTCCTGAGCTGCAGAGCTGGTTAATTAGCACTGAAGCCCAGGAAGCCCCATCTGTTCCCAGCACGTGTGTTGCTCTGATCTCTCCACTTCCCTGACTCCCAGGCCAGGAGAGTTCTCGCCCTCATACCCTGCAATCCCTGGAGATGTGCTCCCCCCAACCCCAGCCCAAAGCGCCTTTTCACGGGGCCATAAGGCAGCTGTCATGAGGTAAATCCCACTCTTTATCCCGCCAGCAGGACAGGTAGGGACAGGTGGGAGGGATATGGGAGGAGATGGCTCCCACGGGTGACTGCCGGACCCTCCCCTTGCTGGCCGCAGAGAGAAGAGCCCCAGAGCTTCTGGAACATCTTCCCTCAAGGGTCGCAGACCATTCAATGAGGGATTTTCCCCATGAAATCCCTTATCTTTGGGAATCTCTTCTCTTCCTTGTGCTGCCTATGTGAGTAGATGAAGAACCACTCTCCACGTGGTTACTCAATCCAGAAGGGCGGCTGTCTGTCCAAATGTGTCTCTTCCTTTCACTTCCTCTATCCAACCAGCTTCTTCTGCCCACCTCCCTTTCATGCCCCTCCCACATGCTCTTGGCTCACCGTTTTTCCTTTAATTTTTTAAAGACAGGGTCTCGCGCTATCACTCAGGCTAGAGTGTGGTGGCATGACCATGGCTCACTGCAGCCTTGAACTCCTGGACTCAAGCTATTCCCCCATCTCAGCCTCCTGAGTAGCTGGGACCGCAGGCACGCACCACCATGCCTGGCTAATTTTTTATTTTTTGTAGAGACAGGGATCTGACTTTGTTGGCCAAGCTGGTCTTGAACTCTTGGCCTTGAGCAATCCTCCTGCCTCAGCCTCCCAAACTGCTGGGATTGCAGGTGTTTGCCACTGCGCCTGACCTGGCTCGCCTTTTTGCTCTTGGGTGTTGCTCTGACAACCGCAACAAAAAGCTGTCACCTGACAGCTGTGGCAGTGGGTATCTGCTGTGGCAGGCTTTCTGTCCAAGCCTGCGGGGACTGGTTTAGCTCTTCTGACTTGTGTGTAAACTTGGAAGCTCAAGGGAGGTGGCTTTCCTTGGGGGCAAACTTTGACCAATAGGGACAGGAGCTGATGGGCTTCTCTTCCTTCCATCCGTGTCTTGCGTGAACAATTCTGAGGCATCTTTCACATGCTTCCTCAGAGGGTCTCCAGGGGATCCAGTCCCAGCAGCCCACGGAGGTAACCAGGCCAATGACACCACACTGGGGTGCCTCTTTCTCCTCCCTCTTTTTTTTAAATTTTAAATTTTTATTTTTTTTTGTAGAGATAGGGTCTCCCTATGTTGCCCAGGCTGGTCTTGACCTCCTGGCCTCAAGCAATCCTCCTGCCTCAGCCTCTCAAAGTGCTGGGATTACAGGTGTGAGCCACCGCACCAAGCCCACCTTCGTCTTTCACTCCTCCCAGCCCCCATTGCTGTTCCTTGGCATCAATTCCTGAACAGCCTGCACATCAGCCCTTGTTACAGGTCCTGCTTCTGGGGGGAGCTCAAGCTAGGACACCCCTGGAACACTCCCCAAGTCTCTTCCTTCCTGTCCAACACCCAACACCACTTCCCTAAGTCACAGCTGCACCGCCTTTCATCTGGACTGCTCACAGCAGGTACCTAGCTGATTTGCCTCTAATCTTGTTCTATTGTAATCCATTGACACATTTTAGCCAGGATGGTCTATTAGCCTTTTAGTCTATTAAATGAAAATCTGTCTATGCCACTTTTCTGCTTTAAGTCCTTGAGAAGCATCTCATTGCCTACAGAATAAATTCCAAGCTCTGTAGCATGGAACACGAAACATCTCATCGCCCGGCCCCTCCCACCCTCTCTTTCCTGCCTCATATTTCATTTCTTCCTCCTATTCAATAGCGTGTTGGCTCCAAGCTGCTTTCAGTTTGTGTGCATGCACCACACTGTTTCATGCCTGGGTGCTTTTGGTCATGCTCTTGCCTGGATGCCACCACCTTCTTTGGCCTGGCCAATCTCCACATGTTCTTTAAGCCTTGATGTGAGCATAATCTGTGGCCATCCCTGGTGCCCTGCCATGGTGCTCTGCTTATCCCCACCATGGCCTGATTCCTCTGTGAAGCAATGCCCTGTTTATCTGAGTTTCCTTCAGGGGAGAAACCACATCTAGTTAACTCTAAATCTCCAAATATATAGATATAGATATAGATACATCTCCAAATATATCTATATATGTATTTGGAGATTTAGCAGTAACTAGATATGAGACAGAGTCAGGCTCTGTTGCCCAGGCTGGAGTGCAATGGTGCCATCTCAGCTCACTGCAACCTCCACCTCCCGGGTTCAAGCGATTCTCCTGCCTCAGCCTCCCAAGTAGCTGGTATTACAGGTATGTGCCACCACGCCTGGCTAATTTTTGTATTTTTAGTAGAGATGGGGTTTTGCCCTGTTGCCCAGGCTGGTCTTGAACTCCTGACCTCAAATACCTCAAATGGTCTGCCCACCTGAGCCTCCCAAAGTGCTGGGACTATAGGTGCAAGCCATCATGCCTGGCCAGGAAAGATATTTTTGTACTGAATTCTAAATTAAATCCCTGTTGATAAAAGCTTTATGTTGGCCACGTTTGTCACGGTTGGTGGTTGGTCCCATGGAATTGCAGGCTGCTGAGAAGCGCTGGAGAGGAAAGCACGTGGAATTTGTCTTCAGCTGCCCCAGGCAAGAGGGGATGAGACCTCATCTGCGGGTTGCTTTGCATTAGCACTAGCCTTGTGGCCAGTGTCTAGGTGGCTCCTCTCTTTCTCATCCAAAACAGACACTCCACTTTCCAGCACCAAAATCTGCGTTCATTTCTTAGGGCTGCCATTAACAAAGTACCCCAAACTGGGTGACTTAGAACAACATATGTTCACTGTCTCGCATTTCTGGAGGCAAGAAGTCCAAAATCAAGGTGTCAGCAGGGCCATGCACCCTCTACAGCCTCCACCCTTCCCAGACTCTTCCAGTTTCTGGAGGGAGGGAGTCACAGACTACACTTCCTGGCCTGTTCCAGCTTCTGAAGTTGGGGGAGCCACAGCCTCCATCCTTTCTGGCCTCTCCTGGCAGCTGGTGGCCAGCAATCCCTGCCATTCCTTGGACTGTGCTTCCATCACTGCACTTCCTGACTCTGTCTTCACATGGCCCTCTTCCCTCTGTGTGTCTCCAAATTTCCTTTTCCTTACAAGGATACCCATCATTAGATTTAGAGCCCACACTAATCCACGATGACCTCACCTTAACTTGATGACATCTACCAGGACCCTGTTTCCAAAGAAGGTCACATTGGCAGGGGCAGGAGATTAGTACTTCACTGGATCTTTTTTGTAGGGGACACAATTCAGCCCTAAGAACTATGATTCACTGAACACTTTCTTTGAGTCAGGCACTATGGTAGGTAGATTGCACAAATAATCATATTTAATTTTCTCCACAATCCCGCCATGTAGGGGCATTATCACCCTGATTATACATGTGAGGGTACCCAAGTACAGAGAGGCCACACAGCTTGTTGAGAAAGAAAACCGGGCCGGACGCGGTGGCTCATGCCTGTAATCCCAGCACTTTGGGAGGCCGAGGTGGGCGGACCATCTGAGGTCAGGAGTTCGAGACCAGCCTGACCAATATGATAAAACTCTGTCTCTACTAAAAATACAAAAATTAGCCGTGTGTGGTGGTATGTGCTTGTAATCCCAGCTACTCGGGGGCCTGAGGCAAGAGAATCACTTGAACCCAGGGAGGTGGAGGTTGTGGTGAGCCGAGATCATGCCATTGCACTGCAGCCTTCCAGCCTGGACAACAAGAGCAAAATTCCATTTTAAAAAAAAAAATAAAGAAAGAAAAAGAAAAAGAAAACAGAGAAAGAAAACTGGCCAGGCACAGTGGCTCATGCCTGTAATCCCAGTACTTTGGGAGGCCGAGTTAGGCAGAGCACTTGAACCCAGGAGATTGAGACCAGTCTGGCCAACATGGCAAAAACCTGTCTCTACAAAAATACAAAAATTAGCTGGGGCGTGGTGGCGTGCACCTGTGGTCCCAGCTAGTCAGGAGGCTGAGGTGGGAGGGTTGCCTGAGCCTAGTAGGTGAAGGTTGTAGAACATGCCACTGCACTCCAGCCTGGACAACAGTGCCAGATCCTGTCTGAAAAAGAAAAGTAGTAATAGAATAAATAAAAATAAAGCAACTCCGTGGTGTGGTCATGTACCATCAGACCCTGGGCACTGTGAACAAGGTGGTTTTGGGGGATACAAAAAAGGAGGCCAGGTCCTTACCTTCAGCAAGCTTAAATCTTTTTATCATCATTTTATTATCTCTCATAGGTGGAGTCAGGATCAAAATATCCAAAGAATATACAGGAAACGAGTATGTGATAATAACTGGAGCAGCTCAGAATCAGAACTTGAGCAAGACCCGGGCTACTTTGATTTTCTGAAGGTCCCGAAATATTAGGGGCTAAAAAGGAAAAAAAAAAGAGAAGGAATACCAAAACGAAGTTTCATAAAGTATGATATATATTACATGTTTGCAGTGAACAAGTGAACAGTTTGACACGTCAAAGACACAATGTCAGAGCGTTTAGCCTCGGTTGGCGATAACCTGAAAAGCAAAGCCTTCTGGGAATGTGAGCTCCAGTTCCGGGATGAACCCTGAAAGGACACAGTGAGTCACACATGGTGGCCAGACCAGGGGTAAGGGGTGAGCACTGCTGGGCCCTCCATGGTGGGATGTGCATGTATTTCTTTATACAAACACATATATCATTCCTCAAAGTTAATTCATACCTGTCGGAGGCTGATAGGCATTTGATAAAGATCACAGTTTCTGGAAAGATCACTGCCTCTCTGCTTTCCACACCCCCAACACCCACCCTCTCTTCCTTGAAGAGCCCTTGCTGGTTTTAACAAAGGAGAGAGACCCACTGTGAAATTTCCTTTGTTCCATAGGAGGCCTGAAGCTGAAAGAGTAGGCTGCGCTGTCTGGGCTGACAAGAGGAGGGCTGGGAGTGGGGGCAGCAGGCAGCTGAGGAGGCCGGAGGAATCTTGGGGAAGTTTCCATATGCTGGGGAGTTTCCAAAAGAACTTGAAGCCAACTGTGCTCTTTTGGACGGGGCTTGCTCCGTGCCGATCCAATATGTCTCAAGTGGCCCATAAAATTTTTACTACATTTTGTCCACCCGTGGATATTGTGACCTAACGTGACCCAGTCAGAAATCTGTTTTGGCAATGTTTTCAGAGGGGACTGGAATGGCCCGGGCCGCGGCCGAATTGACAGTGTTTGCTTTAATCAGGAATGATGGCTTCTGGTGGGATTCGGAGGCAGGTGGTGCAGGGAGCCGTGAACTTTGTCACAGAGCAGTGACTTCTGTAAAATTCACAGCAGTTCCTTCCAATTCTGTCTGAATGAGTTGGAGTTACTACAAGTGTGTCCTATGGGCTGCAAGTAATAATGGGAATGGAGTCTTATTTCAATTCTGAACTCACAGAGGAAAAGCTAACTGGGTGAAATCATTTTAATTCTTTCAAAGTATTTTATCCTATCCTTTTATTTTAATAATTCAGATTTTAAATGAATGGAAAAAATGCAAAATACGGACCCTATTTTTGAGTGTCTTGCAGTTAATCTATTTGGGGGATGTGTCTTCTCAATTGTCATTGAACCTCCCCTGGTTGGTATATTAAGCTTTTCTTGCATTGCTATAAAGCAATATCTGAGACTGGAGACTGGATAATTTATAAAGAAAAGAGGCGCGGAGCTTGCAGTGAGCTGAGATCTGGCCATTGCACCCCAGCCTGGGCGACAGAGCAAGACTCCGTCTCAAAAAAAAAAAAAAAAGAAAAAAGAAAAGAGGCTTAATTGGTTCTCCGTGCTACAGACTGTACAGGAAGCGTAAGACCAGCATCTGCTTCTGGGAAGGCCTCAGGGAGCTTTTACTAATGGTGGAAGGCAAAGGGGGAGCAGGCATCTCACATGGTGGGAGCAGGAGTGAGCGAGAGAGAGAGGGGGGCGGTCAGCGGGGAGCGGTGGCACTCGCCTGTAATCCCAGCACTTGCCTGTAATCCCAGGCCGAAGAGGGCAGATCGCTTGAGGCCAGAAGTTCGAGACCAGCCTGGCCAGCATGACAAAAACCCCATCTCTACTAAAATTACACAAATTAGCCAGGCATGTAATCAAAGCTACTTGAGAGGCTGAGGCATGAGAATCGCTCCTTGAACCCGGGAGGCAGAGGTTGCAGTGAGCCAAGATTGCACCATTGCACTCCAGCCTGGGTGACAGAGTGAGACTCGGTTTCAGAAAAAAAAAAAAAAAAAAAAAAAAGAGGATGGGGACATGAGGGAAGGTTCCACAGACTTTTAAACAACTGGATCTCCTGTGAACTTGGAGAGACAGCTCACTTTTCACCAAGGGTATGGCCCAAGCCATTCATGAAGGATCCACTCCCATGACCCAGATACCACCCACCAGGCCCCACCTCCAACACTGGAGATTACATTTCAACATGAGATTTGGGCAGGGACACAGATCCAAACTATATTAATTGGTTAAGTTGCCTTCAAGGAACACAGCGTACATGCAAAAATGCCTAGTTTCCAAAATGATTAACTCTGAAGCCCCCCAAAACTTTGATATTTTTCTCAGGGTTTCTAAGTGTGGGATAGTATCAACAAGTTCATCTGCATTTTTATTCGTCTCATTCAACTCTGGGTCAGCATTTAATGATCTGTTTTTATGACTGTTCTGGTATTGTGTAGTTAATCTCTTTAAAGTCCAGGCTTCTTATATTCTGTCAATTTCTTGTTAATCTTTCCGAGGGTGGGGGCCAGGAGTTGCAGCCACATTATGAAGACCATGTCTGGCAACAGTAACGCCATCTTGGTGAGTTCCACCTAATGTTAGGTGGATCTATGTGACCTTCATAGAAATGGAAGTAAATCAAAAATTTCGTGATTTTGATAAAACTATATTAGATTTAAAAGAAAAAAAAACCTCAAAGTGGCAAAAGCACTTTGCAGACGTCAGGGTATTTGAAGCAATGAGAGAGTCACCTCCATGGCCACCACCACCATCATGGGAACCCTGTGAGTCACAGTCATGTGGAAATACTGATCTTACCATATGAGCAAGGCCACTAAAGCAACCCTGGCCACTGATGGTGCCTTTTGGTTACTCCTGGTTCTGCCACTTTTTCACACACATGGCTTTAGCAACTATGGCTCTTCAAAGGCCTTCTTCTTGCTTTATTACATTTTCTTCTATGCTACAGGCAAAATAGGGGACTGGTGAGTGAATCAAAATTTACGAAAATCTAAGACAAACAGCCACCAGAAATTTCAAATGTGGTTCGATTTGGTCAGACTTGTGGTACTTAAGTGAGTAACCAAAACAGATTTTGTTTTCTCCTGAAGCAGTGGTTCCTGCCATTGTGCAGTTGTGACCCTCACTTCTTGACGTTTTGTTTCGTGACATTTCCCCCGTTTCTAAAAGTGCTATAAAATATATATTTATAAAAGGTGTGCGTATATATGTGCATGTGTGTTTCAGTGTAAGAGACATTGATTAAATTGTCCTTTGAAAATATTTTCTTGATTTTGCTATGCTGTTTAAGGAATTTGGAGGTGCTTTGGGGTTTAGAAAGCCAAGTTTTAAGAACAGCCATTCCAGATGGATCAGCTGCTCTACTTAGGCATTTCTCCAATAACTTTCCTCCAATTTTAGAATGTGGGAAACAGCAGGAGACACTCGATGACTTTTGCTTGGCTGTGCTGGGTGAGAAACTATGCTTTGGAGGATAAGGGCTGAGCTGTATATAACACCACCTGGACATTTAATCTTCCTGGCCACCTGGACAGAGGTGGTTAGTTGCCTCGCTTGAAAAGTCTTTCTTCTCCCCTTAGAACTCCTGACTCTTGGCAGGTGTGTGACTTCCTGGAAGTAAGACTATATTTTCCAGACTTTTTTGCTGATAGGTGTGGTCATGTGACTAATTGTTGGCCCATTGGTCAGGTCCAACTCTTGTAAACAAGAATTATAGCTCCTAAGGACCTTCTCTAAGAAGTTACTGGCTTAGGTCCCTCATGCATCTTCCCCCTTCCTCCCACCTGCTGCTTGGAATGTGGACACATGACTGGAGCTCCATTTTGGACCATGAGGATGAAGGCTTTACTCCAGAAATGGCATAATTGAAAACTGGAAACAGCATAGA
>NC_092128.1:176136422-176211422 GCF_043159975.1 Macaca nemestrina | reverse complement strand
TCCTTCCTTCTTTCCTTCCTTCTTTCCTTCCCTCCCTCCCTCCCTTCTGATGGAGTCTTATTCTCTTACCCAGGCTGGAGCTCAGTGGCATAATCATAGCTCACTGCAACCTCAAAATCCTGGGCTCAAGCAATCCTCCCACCTCAGCCCCCTGAGAAGCTGGGACTACAGGTGCACTACCATGCCCAGCTAATTTTTGAGTTTTTTATAGAGATGGGGGATCTCAGTATGTTGACCTGGCTGGTCTTGAACTCCTGGACTCAAGTGATCCTCCTGTCTCAGCCTCCTGAAGTGCTAGGAGAGCCACCTTGCCCAGTATTTTCTTTCTTTTCTAAAAAAATTACTTTTATTTTATTAAAAAAAATTTTTTTGAGATGGAGTCTCACTCTGTCACCAAGGCTGGAGTGCAGTCGTGAGATCTCGTCTCACCGCAGCCTCCGCCTCCTGGGTTCAAGTGATTCTCCTGCCTGAGCGTCCTGAGTAGCTGAGATTACAGGTGCCTGCCACCACTCCTGGCTAATTTTTGCATTTTTAGTAGAGACGGGGGTTCATCATGTTGGCCAGGCTGGTCTCGAACTCCTGACCTCAAGAGATCCACCCGCCTCAGCCTCCCAAAGTGCTGGGATTATAGGCATAAGCCACTGTGCCTGGCCAAAAATTATTTTTAATATAATTTGTAGAGATGGGGTCTCACTTTGTTGTCCTGGCTGGAGTGCAGTGGCACAATCATAGCTCACTGCAGCCTCGAATCTCTGGCCTCATGTGATCTTCCTGCCTCAGCCTCCCAAATCGCTGGGATTATAGGTGTGAGCCACTGCACCTGGCATCCCCATGGTAATCTCAATGTGTACCACTTACCACATTGTATTTTGATGAACTGGTGACAATCTTCCTGGTGTAACTGTGAACTTCCTGAGGGCAGGAGCCCCGATTTGTTTACCAGCATATACCCCTAAGACCCAGCCCCACATGTTTGTTTGAATTCCAGGCCAGCCCAGAAAAATTTAGCATAGCCTGTGATGCGGCTGAACTCCAGTGCCTGTAGAACCTGTCACGGAGGGTCATATAATTTCTAGGCCAAAATTCATTCTGAAGCTCAATTTTGGAAAGAGAAGTGTCCAGTAGCAGGGGGTTGGGGTGTGATGGGGGAGCTTTGGGGGAGGGGAAGATGAGGAGAGGAAGCGAATCCCAGGTGGTTCCAGGAACAAGCACAATGATGGAGAGGCAGTGCTCAGTACCCATGATGAGGGCGTGAGTCCTCGGCAAGGACGGCCACTGACATGTGAGGGATGGCCATCACCTTTGGCAATGAGAGAGCCTGTCAGTGAAAACCCACCTTTTTCCCTTTCTTTGGCCAAAGGTGTGGTGCTTTGGGAGCCAGAGAATGGGCAGCTGGGCCTGCTTTGAAGATGCTCCTTGGTGCTGCAGGGGAGATTGTATATGCGGCAACCTTTGGCACTTGGTCTGCTCTGCACCCAGGCATGAATTCACTTGGCCTCTGGGGATAAATGCACTTTCTTCGGTGTGCTCCACTCCCCCTTGTCTTGGAGGGATGCCTACACATACCTTCCGCGCAAGTCCTGAGCTGCAGGGTCAGCGAAAGAAAAGAGAGTTGCAATCGTGCCCCGGATGCCTCTTAAGAGACAAACCCCAAATCCATTTTGAGGGCCTTTAAGAGATGGCAGTGAACTGCTGGCTTTAAACCTGTCACTCCTTCTCCCAGCCTCCAACTTCCCGCAAAATGGGTCCATTTTATAAAACTAAAAAGGTCAAATGCTGGCATTTCAGCTTGGTTTTCCAATGTCCATATTCTCAGCAATCACAGACACATGTAAAGCAGGAAGTTGGTGGAGAAACAGAATGGGGTGATGGCGATGTGCTGGCCTGATTTTTTTTTTTTTTTAGATTGAATCTCACTCTTTCATCCAGGCTGGAGTGCAGTGGCATGATCTTGGCTCACTGCAACCTCTGTCTCCTGGGCTTACGTGATTCTCCTGCCTCAGCCTTCCGAGTAGGTGAGATTACAGGAGCGCGCCACCATACCTGGCTAATTTTTGTACTTTAGTAGAGACGGGGTTTCATCGTGTTGCCCAGGCTAGTCTGGAACTCCGGACCTCAAGTGATCCACCCACCTTGGCCTCCCGAAATGCTGGGATTACAGGCTTGAGCCACCGCGCGGGCCTGGCCTGATCTTTGAACATTGTGTTGTCTCGAGGATGGCAGGAATCAAAGTCACCCTGGTTAGCCTTTCTTCTGCTTTGTTCTATTGGGTCAAACTTGAAAAAGAGAGATACCCCTTCTGGCCATTTGGGGCAGTGGGTGTGGAGACAAAACGGGATGGAGAGAATATATTGAAAGACAAGGCCAGGGAGACAGCTGAAGCCCAGTGATGGGCTACCGGGCTCTGTCTTGCTGCCGACCGGCCGGCAGAAGGCCGGGAGGAGAGCGGCGTAAACAGAGGCATCTGGTCCCCCAGCATGGAGCGGCGGGTCCGTGAACCGTGGCAGATGCAGCCTCAGCTGTGATTGGGCACGAGGCCTCGGTGTCCAAGCCTGGGTCACGCGCAGGGCCCATTTTAACTGTGACAGTGCAGTGTCAAACTGCCATTCTTTCTTTCTGGTGTGTTTTTTTTTCCTCTGAAATCTGCCAGCTCTCGGAAGCAGCCTAGACTTAGGCCCCTCGGGTTCCCAGGCTGGAGGAGGCAAGCGGGGGGAAAGGCAGTGAGTGACGTCCAGGGAGGGACGCTGAGGAGGGGGAGCTCGAAAGCCAGTAGCAGGCAGGCAAGATGTGAAAAGAAGGGCTCTCTGGGTTTTGCATCGTGGGCAGAATTAAGTTGAGATGAGGCACAGGTGCCGGGGTTAGCAAATTATGCAGAAGGACATTTTAAGGCTTTGCGGATGAGGCGGAAGCCTGAGCTCTGGGAAGACAGAAAGTGTTCTTCGTCAAAACTTAGGAAGAACGCCAGTGGCAGCTAGTTCCTCAAAAATCACTTGATATATTTGTGGAGGAAACCAAAAGAATGGAGGTGTCTTTGTAAGAGGCGCTGTGTTCCGGCAAAATGTGGCTTTGCTCTCTCGCTCTCTGGGGTTTAATCAACACGACTGCCCTCTCCCCCATGCTTATCTGTGGGGAAGTCTGGAGGAATGGGCCCTTCTCTGAAGCTGGTGACTCGGGCGGATAACACTTCTGAAACCTCTTCTGGAAGCAATTCACAACACCCTGCCTTTGCCATTTCAGGGTATCTCCCTCCCCGCCCCCCCCCGCCCCCTCCCCCTCCCTCCCTTCCTTCCTTCCTTCTCTCTGTTAGAAAGGATGGCATTAATTTCAGAACTTGGTTTATTAAAAAACTCACACGGCCGGGTGCAGTGGCTCACGCCTGTAACACTTTGGGAGGCAGAGGCGGGCAGATCACTTGAGGTCAGGAGTTCGAAACCAGCCTGACCAACATGGTGAAACCCCATCTCTACCAAAAATACAAAATTAGCCAGGTGTGGTGGCGCATGCCTGTAATCCCAGCTACTCAGGAGGTTGAGGCAGGAGAATCACTTGAACCTGGGAAGTGGAGGTTGCAGTGAGCCAAGATGGTGCCATTGCACTCCAGCCTAGGGAACAAGAGTGAAACTCCATCTCAAAAAACAAAAACCCCACAAAACAACAACAAAACACCCACACATGGCTGGGCACTGTGGCGTAGGCCGGGTATCATGGCTCACACATGTCATCCCAGCACTTTGGGAAGCCAAGGCAAGAGGATCCCTTGAGGCCAGGGGTTCAAGACCAGCCTGGGCAACATAATGAGACCTTGTTTCTATAAAAAATTAAAAGATTAGCCAGGCATGGTGGTGTGCCTGTGGTCTCGACTACTCAAGAGGCTGAGTCAAGAGGATCACTTGAGCCCAGGGGGTCGAGGCTGCAGTGATCTATGATTGCATCATTGCACTACAGCCTGGGCAACAAGCGAGATCCTGTCTCTAAAAATCAAACAGACAAACGAAGCTTCCAGGGCAGGCTTTGACTTTCCGTTTCTTTTGGTTTCTTTCTGGAATCTTAGAGATGGGCGAGTGAGGAGACATTGCTGCAACCTGTCCCAGGGGGATATTTTTATCCATTGGCTAAATCTGTGGCAACAAAGCCATGGGTCTCACCGTTGATTCCACACTTGAGCCTTTTGTGTGTTGCGTTTCTCATTCTTGTTTCTTTTTCTCTGGTGCCACATCCCTCCTAGGGTTCATTCCAGGTTTTCCTTATTTCTTTCCATTCCTTCATCCAGCAGGAAAGGACTCATAAGCAGAGGTGACTTAGAAATCTCTACTTCCCAGTTCTGGGGGAAGAAGCCTGAGAAATATCATCCCAGTGATGGGGCTTCCCAAGAGCCAGGGGCTTCGACTCCCAGGGAGGCGTGCTGGGGTTATGCTTGTAGTTTAAAACCCAAAACCAGGCCAGGCGCGGTGGCTCACGCCTGTAATCCCAGCACTTTGGGAGGCCGAGGCAGGCGGATCACGAGGTCAGGAGATCGAGACCATCCTGGCTAACACGGTGAAACCCCATCTCTTCTAAAAATACAAAACGTTAGCCGGGCGTGGTGGTGGGCGCCTGTAGTCCCAGCTACTTGGGAGGCTGAGGCTGGAGAATTGCTTGAACCCGGGAGGCGGAGCTTGCAGTGAGCCGAGATTGTGCCACTGTACTCCAGCCTGAGCGACAGAGTGAGACTCCGTCTCAAAAACCAAAAACAAACAAACAAACAAAACTAAACTAATTGTATTACTTGCTGTAGCCTAATTTCTATTAAGTACAGATTGATTCCCTCCAGATGTGGTTCCTGAGCCCCTAAATCCTGTGACTTTCTATAATGATAGACTCTCCTTTCCCCCTTTCTCCTTCTCTCTCTCCTTAGTCCTCACAGCTTGCATCTTGAATGTATTTCCATTTCCCCCAGATATGTATTCTGTACCTACACCAAAGCCCCTTCCGACTCTTCCACTGGATGGTACGTTTTCCCTCCATCTCTTTTCGCTTCATGTCTCTGAGTGTGTTTGACTTTCTCCTTCCGTGTCATCCTGTGTCTCCTCCCCCACTTCCCTCTCCAACCTCACGGGGCTGGTCAGCTTTTGGCACTCACCTCTGCACCTTTTTCTACTCAAACTCTTTCAAACCAGGGTGTGGGGCACGCTCTGATATTCTAAACACATTCCCATTTCTCAACAGGAGAAGTTAAGCCAGTGCGCCGGCTCCAGTTGTGCATGGATAAGCAGCACCATTTCTGCGTGATGTGCAGTCCGTGACGCTGAGCCATTTGTTCTCCATTGAGTTGGTCTCTGTACAGATGAAGCCTTTTATTCATCCTAGCTATAAAGTGGCACCGGAGAGTATAATAAACGAGAAATTTTCACACTGATGTTGATGCAAAGTGCCTCTCTTCTCCAAACATCTGGCCCCTTGCTAAATCGTCCCAGTGCCCCATGCTCCCTGAGCCTCAGCTCCCTGGACCCTGGTGGAGCCTGCACGGGCTGCTCGGGATCTGTTCTCAAGTTGTTGCGGGGATCCTGCCGTATGATGACAATTAGGAGCAGTTAGTGTGCAGATGAGGCCTGCGAGTGGCAGGTGGCAGGAACGGGCCTCAATTAACTAACAGGCACCAAATCCCTTCCTAATGAGGCTGGGCCACCCAGATGAGCCAGGAAGCATGTGTCACTGACAGCAGCAGAGGATTTGAACTGGAGAGGGGGAGAGGGTGGTCAACAGGTACCTGGCTCAGCCACAGAGACGACCCTTTTGGTTTCATGGCTCGGAAAGGCAAATGGGTGTGGCCAGCAAAGGATGGCGTGAGGCAGAGAGCAGGGGCTTTGTCAGACTCAGTTTTGCACAGCACTTCATCTCTTTGGGTGGTTCCCTTTGGTCAGTTCACCTTCTTAGTGTGTTTGGGTGAAGAGTTAGAATGCCTCCCAGGAGAGGTGGTCAGCCGGCAGGCAAGGTAATGAATGTCAGAAACTTAATAAAGGACCATTGTCTTGAGTGGAATTTGAATTCCAAATCAGACACACTGCAAGTGTCGCATTGGGCTCTGTAGTTAAGGGCCGGTGGCCATTTCCATTGCAAATCTTCCGGAGCTTTGTGTGGATTCATCATCTGAATTTATATGGGATTGAAACTTGTCTGGCTCAGTGTGAGCTTTTAAGAATTAGAAAAGAAAATAACTTTAAAAAACGCATAAAGTGTCAGCAGGGTGGTGTTGACGGGCGCGTTCCCTGCTTCTTGTTTCCTCTAATCCTTCCAAACTAAACAACTCGCAGGAAAAGTTGCAGACTTACAGAAGCAAGATCCATTGCCCTGGAGTGTGACTCTCTCCAGTTTTTCTTTTTCCCTTTTTCTTTTTTGAGACAGAGTCTCACTCCCTCGCCCAGGCTGGAGTGCAGTGGCACGATCTTGGTTCACTGCAACCTCCGCCTCCTGGGTTCAAGTGATTCTACTGCCTCGGCCTCCTGAATAGCTGAGACTACAGGTGCACACCACCATGCCCAGCTAATCTTTGTAATTTTTTTTTTTTTTTAGTAGGAACGGGGTTTTGCCATGTGGTCAGCCTGGTCTCGAACTCCTGATGTCAGGTGATCCGCCCACCTGGGCCTCCCAAAGTGCTGGGATTATAGGCATGAGCCACCGTGCTCAGCCTGAATCTCTCCAGTTTTTCTAGAAGTTGAGGCAAGTGGGATCTCTCACAAGCTGTGCACTCTTTGTTCTGCTGTGGTACGAAGCGGAGTACCCATAACGTCTGCACTTCCCTGGGGCCACAGCTTTGTGCTGTTCAGTCCTCTCATTAGAAAGCCATATTTTGGCATGTGGGTTAGGGGCATGTTTGAAAGTGGTTGTTTTCATTTCTTTTCCCTTCCCCCTGCCCCTTCATTCTTCTCTTACAGCACAAAAATAATGTTGAAAAAGCCCCAAAGCTTTAAAAATAAGGTACAGAGCCGGGACTGGGGATGTGGCTGTCCCTTTGGGCACACGTGTGTGATGGTGTTTGGATAATGTTACACACCGTATGTGTCAGGCTGCAGAGCTCAGAAACAATGAGGTAAACCAGGAACACACTTGGGACTGCCACACGTTTCTCTCTGTGGTTTTCTGATCCAAAGAGTATTTAATTGAACATTTAGGTCCTTTCCTTAATTTGTTGATATGAGAACAAATGTTGACAAAAAGAATTCTCTTTTTTTAAAGGGGGAAGTTTGCTAACATTTATACATCCTGTCAGTTTTATCTGTACATGTTTGTAGCTCTGTGACTTGGAAAATTAAAGACTCTATTTCAATTATGCAGACTAAGTTATTTTAATTTTCTTGAGGATCATGTCGTTACACATTCTCCAAACCTTTTTTGTTTTTTTTTTTTGTGAGAGAGTCTTCCTCTGTCACCTAGGCTGGAGTGCAGTGGCGTGATCTTGGCTTGCTGCAACCTCCATCTCCTGGGTTCAAGCCATTCTCCTGCCTCAGCCTCCTGAGTAACTGGGATTACAGGCTCCTGCCACCACACCTGGCTAATTTTTGTATTTTTAGTAGAGACGGGGTTTCACCATGTTGGCCAGGCTAATCTCAAACTCCTGGCCTCAGGTGATCTGGCTGCCTCGGCCTCTCAAAGTGCTGGGATTAGCGCATGAGCCACTGTGCCCAGCCTGCATTTTCCAGATCTTTTAAGGACAGTCCCAAAACACCAGTGACTCTGTTGGGTTGTAAAATGAGAAAATAATACAAATTTCATTTTCTATTTTCTTTCTTTCTTTCCTCCCTCCCTCCCTTCCTTCTTGTCCGCCTTCCTGCCTGTCTTTCTCTCATTCTCTCTATTTTTGGGTAAGATCCAGTTCCAAAACCACTTTAGGTCAAATATGTCTTTACACTCTCAGAAGCTCTCCGGGGAATAAAGGATGTCTTTCTCTGAGACATGTAACGTCTTCCAAACCAGCATAAGACGTCCCCGCCGTGGGTGCTGTGGCGTCTCCCAGGCCTGTTGCACCTCTTGCCTCATGCCATCTTGTGTCCTGTCTGTGAGAGGGGTAAGGGACAGACAGTCTTATGGGAATCCACTTTATGGAAGAGGGAAGCAAATTTCAGAGAGATCCAGCAGTTTTCTAAAGCTTCCCAGCCCACTGTTAGACTCCTGCTGTTTTCATTTGGATTCCTCCAGAAGCCCACTCTAAGACAAAGATTCTGATGAAAATTATTTATTTGGGAAGTGACACCAGCAAACATTGTTAGGGGAGTGAGGAAGGGGAGAAAGGTGGTAAAAAAAAAAAAAAAAAAAAAAAAAAAAAAAGGGTTATCAAGCTAGTTACTGCTGTGGGAAATGAGCTTAGTTCTCTGGGGACTCTGGGGACCGTGAAGAACAACCAGGGCTGGGCTCCTCAGCTCCCATCGTCACCGCTTGAAGCTGCTTCCAGGGGTGTGAACACTGCAACACCTCCATGATTCACTGTGCGCACAGGCCAACTGTGGCCTCAAGGCTAGAAAAAGACCTCAGTGAAAGGAGCATCTTGAAGGGCTTTTTGCAGAGCAGAGGATATTGATGGAACATTGACAGCATCTGCTGCACCTGACTTCCAGATTCCTTATCTGGTTTTGTTCTGCTTTCCCATATCCTTTGGTGTGCAATCCAGATGTTGGAGGCACAGGGTAGGAGAGAGGAGAGGTGGAGATCATAGGGAGGGAGTGAGCTTTGGCAAATTTTCTTAGTATCATACGTAATGCTTGGGAAGAGAGATGCTGCATCACAGCATGTCTCAAAAATAATTTGAATTTGACAAATGAATTGACAAACGAATACATTCACCTCATTTTATGATACCTATGCTTGTGGACAGGACCAGTGGTGTGGCTTGTGGATTTCCTTCCATGTTGCTAGTTAACTTTCCATGTACGGATATACATAGTTAAACTCATAAATGTTAGCATTAGAAGGGAACTCAAAAAATTGCCTGGTCCTGCAATAAGACAAGAATTTCCCTTATTTTGCAAATGACCCTGTGGGCTAGAAAAGTGACCTGCTCAAGAACTCATTGCACATAAACCACCTCAACCTCTTATGTCCATGTGTCCTCCCCTCCTGGGTTCTGGAGATAGACCCAACAGGAATTCCCAGCCAAATGCTCACTCTCTCCATGGCTTTGCTTTCTTTCCGGCATCTTCAGTTCTATTATCAGCTCCCTTCCCTTGCTTCTGAACCCTGACTTGATTGGCCTGGAGCTCACCAATTAAGGATTGCAAGCTAAAAGTTCCTTCCACCCAGTGGTGTGATGTAAAGGTCTAACAACTGGCTCTCCCGAGGTAGAGATAAAAGAGAGCCCTGATTTTTGGCATTTACTGATTTCCATGATAAATACTCCAACCATGGCTGATTTTGAGCCCCTGACAGAATGTCACTAAGCGGAGTTCAGATGTGTACACTTGGCACCTGTGCAAACCTGCTCCAATGTACCACCGCCCCCAGTCCTGCAAAACTCCAGAACTCCAAAACTCATGGAGTCTAGGAGCTCAAATGCCCACCAAACTGAGATGCCTCCTAGCCGCAAACACCTACAGTTCCTGAGCTTTCTATCACCCAGATCTCCTTCCTTGCAGCTTCACCATTCCCAATCCCTCTCCCCTCCAGCACTTCCAGATGGGGGCTTGGTCCTTTCAACGCGTCCACTGATGGCAGCTGCCCCTGGGGAGGGGAAAGAGGTGAGGAGTCTTCTATCTCCCTCCTACCATGTGGTGATCAGTGGATCTGCCTGTCAGCTTTGTCTCCTCCAGCCCATTTGTTGTCTGCTGAGGCACGTAGACCCCCCCAGATCTTCCTGCAAGGTATGTCTTTGTTCACTGGAATAGCACTGAAATGTGGTGGAGGTGATGCTGACTCTGCTCCTACTTTCTATTTAACTCTATGGGCTCCTTGCATTTACAGCCAGGCCCAGGCCCAGAACACCTCCTCAAGGAAGCCTTCTGTGACTTCCCCAGGGTTTGTTGTTGCTGTCACAGACTCACGTTCCTTTCCAACGGAGCCTCTTCCTTATTCGTTAATGTGATGATTTAATTGACTGTCTCCTGCACTAAGCTCTGAGAGAGAAGAGCCTGTATCCAGTTGGGCTCACTGGGGTGTCATCAGGCCCTAGCACAGATAGTAGGCATTCAATAATCTTTGTGTCATGAATAAAGGAACTGAACTGGGGTGTTATGGCTCTCAAGCAACCATTGTTCTCAAGCTTGCCTGAATATTAGAACAGTCAGGGATGCTTTTTTTTTTTTTTTTTTAGACAGAGTCTCCCTCTGTCACTCAGGCTGGAGTGCAGTGGTGTGGTCTAAGCTCACTGTAACCTCTGCCTCCTGGGTGCAAGCGATTCTCCTGTCTCAGCTTCCTGAGCAGCTGGGATTACAGGCGTGCACCACCATGCCTGGTTAATTTTTGTGTTTTTAGTAGAGACAGGATTTTGCCATGTTGGCCAGGCTGGTCTCAAACTCCTGGCCTCAAGTGATCTGCCTACCTTGGCCTCCCAGAGTGCTGGGATTACAGGTGTGAGCCACCACACCCAGCTGGGTGCATAAAAAAAAAAAAACACATGCTGGTCTGGGGCAGGTCTTTAGCATGTGCAGTTTGTAAAAGCTCCCGAGGTGATTCTGATGTGCATTAAGGGTGAGATCACTGCTCTTGAGGAAGGGCTCTGCGGAATGTTTAGAGAGTGATTTTCCTACTTGACTTCCATGTCAAGACCACACTGTATCACAGTATCTTTGAGGTTGGACCCATGCATAGGTATTTTAAAAACATCTCTAGGTAGCTTTAATATGCAAAGTTGAGAACCACTGCAAAACGTCTTATTTCTCTTAAGCTTTCCCTCTTTCTCTCTGACGCCGGGTAGATTAGATGACTGTTCAGAAATATTTGCCCCTTTCCCCTCCCCCATAGCTGCCCTGCCATTTGGCTTTGGGTGTGCCTATGGAATTTGGGTGGCTTTGTGGCTTTGGCTAACGAACTATTAGTGGACCCAACTCAGTCAAGGACCTTGGAAAGTACTTGTGCTCTCTCCCCTTGTGCTTCTGCCAATGCCATGAAAGGAACATGTCCAGTCAGCCAGTGGGTCCAGGAGGATGAGAGACACCAGGATCAGAGGCGCCCAGTCCAGATCAGCCAAGACCAAGCCAGCCCTGTAAATATGCAGATACACGGGTGATGATAAATGACTGCTATTTAATGCCACTGAGGTTTTGGTTCATCACACAGCAATAGCAAATGGAAACATCAACTTTTCCATGATAGTTTAAATATTCACCTGGACTAAGTAGGTGGTCAGTTCACTTTTGCAGAGCTTTTATAACATTAATTTCTTCACTGTTTCTCCAAGAAAATAAAGATTACAAGAGGAGAGAATTTCAACTAGTTTACCTCCAACTCACACTTTTGTGCATCCCATAAGTCATGTTGGATAACCCTGTGTTTATCCAACATGACTGTGTGAACTTGGGCAAAGAGGATCGCAGGATTACAGAACTGGCACTATCTAAGTGAGACGTCATTGTTATCACACTGGTACTTTTTTTATTTAATGATTGTTAAAATTTTTATTACTTATTCATTTTTAATTGTTTTAGAGAGAGGGCCTTGCTATGTTGCCCAGGCTGGCCTCGAACTCCTGGCCTCAAGCAATCCTCTTGCATCAGTCTCCCATGTAGGTGGGATTGCAGTTACAGGTCACCATGCCCAGGCACACTGGTACTTTACATAGTCATAGCTCTATAATGGCATCAATATGACCCCAATGTGTTTAAACAATAAGGCTCCTCTTCCTTGTATGAGCACCAATCACTCATATATTTGTGTTTTACCCCCGTTCCAAACTAAAGGGCATGGTTAATCAGGACCTTCATTAATTTTGCTGGAGTATATTTATCTGTAGATTGTTGACAAAATGATTTAACTTTCACTTTATTGTGTCAGATACTATTGACAATTCCTTCTCCCCAAATACGAGTAGAATGAAATAAAGACTCCAAGTCACATACAGACACTTTTATATTTTACCTCCCTGGTGAACTCGATGTACAAAGTCCTTTCCACCCAGACTGAGGGAGGGTGTCTGATGAGGACCTGGGTTGGGTCTTTGCAGCTGTCATTTGGCTTGATGTAGCATCTCCTGGACAAACTGGATAGCTGTATCTCAGCTCCCAAATGGGCTAATCGCAACTTGGTGCCCACAGAGGGGTAAGGGTAGGCTCTGGGGTGGGGTTCTATGAACTCCCTGAGCTTGAAGGCAAAAATGCGTGTATGAGTATGCAGTCACACATACATGTATGTACTATTCTGGGAAGAAGATTCATAGTTTTCATTAGAGCCTCAAAGAGATCAGTGACCTCCTAACCACCACTCCTGTGGAAAGTGCAACGCAAAGGGGACTCCTACCCTCTAAGCAATATGACACTTCCACTCCTGTAAGTCCAGAGGCTCTGAAGATGAGGCATAACACCAGCAATGACAATTACTGAGCACTGACCGTGCTAGGCATGTGAGTTGATCGATGTGCATCGCCTCTGTAGGAATGCCATTTTATAGATGGACACTCTGATGTTTGGAAACCAGGACCATCCGACCCCCAGCTCAAGTTCGTAACCATTATGCATACAGCCTCTTTGTTAGTGTGTTTTCATGCTGTGGATAGAGACATGCCCAGACTGGCTACTTTATAAAGAAAAAGAGGTTCAGTGGACTCACAGTTCCACATGGCTGCAGAGGCCTCACAATCATGGTGGAAGGCTAAAAAGGCACTTCTTACACGGTGGCAGCAAGAGAGAAAGTGGGAGCCAAGCAAAAGGGGAAACCCCTTCTAAAACCATCAGATCTCGTGAGACTTATTAACTACCATGAGAACAGTATGGGGGAACCGCCCCCGTGATTCAATTGTCTCCCACCGGCTCCCTCCCACAACACGTGGGAATTATGAGAGCTACACTTCGAGATGAGATTTGGGTGGGGACACAGTCAAACCATATTAGCCTCCAACACAAGAGCCCCAGAACACACAATACTGGCCCCCAAAGAGATCATACACCAATTGAAACGTGACAACAGCTTGCAATCTAAATACCAGTCTGCCATATTCAATTGCACTCCCCCAAATTAAAGGGGGGGAAATGTAACAAAAGGACATGACAGATCCAAAGTTGTCTGTTCTAAGGACACCAGTGCCAGGTCTATTTATGAACCTAGAGTTTGGGAGAAATATCTCCCATTGTGGAACTCCTGTGTTAAAACCATGCTTGGGCTCAGCAATTAAGTGCAATATCTCTTTTTTGGTGCTAAGAATTTTACAACTCCCTCACAGATGATTTTTAAAAACTGTGGTGAGGGCTGGGTGCCGTGGCTCACGCCTGTAATCCCAGCACTTTGGGAGGCGGAGGCGGGTAGATCATGAGGTCAGGAGATCAAGACCATTCAGGCTAACACGGTGAAACCCCGTCTCTACTAAAAATACAAAAAAATTAGCCGGGCGCCTGTAGTCCCAGCTACTAGGGAGGCTGAGGCAGGAGAATGGCGTGAACCCAGGAGGCGGAGCTTGCAGTGAGCCAAGACTGTGCCACTGCACTCCAGCCTGGGCGACAGAGCAAGACTCAGTCTTAAATAAATAAATAAATAAATAAATAAATAAAAACCGTGGTGAGCACAGGCTTCCTATGAATCTACTGTGTATGTAATGATAAGTTTAGGATGGGAGGAAAGAGACTTTGGTGATGCACTCAGACACTCCACCGCAAAAAATCCTGCTCTGTAGGGAAATATCCACCACCATGCAGCCACCTCTTTTCCTGAAAGAGGCCATGTGAACTGCTCCTGTCTGCTGTGGCAGGAAGTGAGTCTCAGGTTGCCACCTGCCACCTGCCTGGGTCACACCCCAGGTTCCAGCCTCTTAATTGGCTACCTCTTCTTCTCCTTTTTCTGCATCTCCAATGTTTTCTCTCTTCCTTTCTTGATGTCCCCTTTCTGATTTCTCTCTTGGCTCGAGTCCAGTTTCCACTTGCTCTGATGAGTTTAGAACTCCAAGCAGAATGCAGACCTTTGCCAAGCAAACCTCCTATCCTCGAACTTCCGGTGGATTCTGTCCCCCTGTCTCATTTTGTACTCCTCTGACTGCAGCAGGCACTCATTTCAAAGTCGTTTTTGGAAAGAAGTAAGTATCAATGCATTCTGTAAATATATAAAAGCAGCCTCCACAGGAGGCCAGGGCTCCAGGTTCTGGGCTGTCCTTCTGCCTCTGTGGAGGCCTCTGCTCATGCTGTTGGTTTCCTTGGGTCTTGTCAACCCCCAAGCCCTGCAGAAGGTTTCCCATTTTTCCCACTTCTAGCAACCAGAAAACACCTCTGAGAAGGTCTTTGGGTATCTGGGGTATTCTCATTTCTGAGAATGCCTCTTAAGCTCTGACCTCAAGAAACCAAATTTGGTTCATTCACAAATTCATTCATTCACAATTCTTAAATCATTGAATTCGTAAATTCTATCATTCAACAAATATTTATTGAGCACCTACTATATGCCAAATCTATAGCAGGCACCAGAGTAAGAGGTTTCCAAGGGGGCAATCTCTGCCTCAAAGTACTCCCGGTCTGGTTGTTTGGTTGGGGCGGTGCCTCCTCCCTGAGGCTGACACCCCCTGAGCTGGGTGAAAAGTGTATGTCTTAGTGACACACAGAGCTGGCTCCATTGCTTGCCTCTGAGGCTTATTTGTTGAGTTCACTTGGGTGAGTCACTTCATCTCTCTGAACCCCAACTTCTCATCTGTGAAGTGAGGGGCTTAGAACCTACCTTGGAGACAAATGGATCCCATGTGCTCAAGGCTCTTGTCCCACAGAGTGGGTGACTGAGGCTCACCATGTCCCACGAACCTCTCCCCGACCCAGGGTCCGTTTTCATAGCTTCCATGCCCACTGCCTTCGCAAACCTCCCCTTCCTCCACTTCTCGTTTTCCTGACACAGCCATGGTGGGACATTCTTTCCACACACCTGGCGAGGTCTTGGAGGAACATTTGCGTAGAACCTCAAGTGCCTTCCTACTCTTTTCTTTTCTTTTCTTTCTTTCCTTCTTTCCTTCCTTCCTTCTTTCTTTCCTTCCTTCCTTCCCTCCCTCCCTCCCTTACTCCCTCTTTCTTCCTTTCTTTCTTTCTTTCCTTCCCTCCCTCCCTCCCTCCCTCCCTCCCTCCCTCCCTCCCTCCTTCTTTCTTTCTTTCTTTCTTTCTTTCTTTCTTTCTTTCTTTCTTTCTTTCTTTCTTTCTTTCTTTCTTTCTTTCTTTCTTTCTTTCTTTCTTTCTTTCTTTCTTTCTTTCTTTCTTTCTTCTTTCCTACCCCTTTTTCTTTCTTCCTACCCTACTCTTTCAAACAGCTTTGGTGTTCAGTGACTCAGTCCTAGGCGCTTGGGACACGAGGGGTCCCATCCTCCTGGGGGGTGGGCAGGGAGTGGTCTCGTGGCTCGTCCCCTGCCTGGCTGGAGTGTGGGCCCCACACACCTCCACAGCAAAGCAGGCCACATACATTTGCTGCAGAGCAAGGGGGATTCTCCTTGTTCCTCTCTGACCTGCCAGAGGGGCCTGTTTTTCTGAGCCTCCACAAAGTCAACTCCTCATGAGTCCTCAAAGTGCTCTTTTCCTGTGACAATGACCAGTGCTTACTATACAATGACTCTTCTTAAACTGAAGCCACTCATTTAGGTGCAGGTGAACAACTTCTGCTCCCACCCCGAAGATTAAAAACCCCACTAACTATTGTAGCCACTCTGCCTGGGTTACAAGTATGTATTTTCAATTTCCATTACAACCCTAGTTCTTCCTCCCTCCCGCCTCGCCCTCTCTCCTCATTCCCAGCCTCTCTCCAAATCCTCCCTGTTCCTCTTAGGTAGTGGCTTCCCAAATGCTTTCCAGAGGCCAGGTTGGAGGCCGAGAGAAAGGCAGATATTAATTACAAAACCTAAATACTAACGCCTCGGCTGTCATGCAAGGGCCCCCGGGGTTGGAATGCTGGGGCGCTGCCTGATGCTCCGTGGTTCTGGGAGCGAGTTGGGTGAGAAGCCCCGCACTGTGGCTGTGGTTTGCTGCGCTCTCTGCTGTTGCTTTCTCTTGCGGGTGTGCATCTTCCCAGCGCTGGCAACACGTCCTGCATTGCTGCCAGTGCTTACCTGTATAGTGGTGACTTCCACGCTTGTTCTCATTAATAAAGGAAGCACTGCTCTCATATAGACTAACTCAGGGAACAGGACAGTGCATTGATTGAATGAGAATGAATAGGGGAGACAGAGGAGTATCTGGGCTCAGCCTCCCCTTCCTCCCAAGAAGTCAGAGTGCACTTCAGATCTCCAAATGCAAGGTCCCACCGAGGTCAGGGCCGATGTCCTGCTTATGCTTAAAAGGTGTTTTGCTGTCTTCTGCAAGACACCCAAGAGCATATCCACTAACAATTTCCATGTGGATTTCTGACTCTGCCAGCCTGCAACTACTAAATAATATGGCAGCTACAGAGTCTCACTGTTAAATATGGCAGCTACAGATTCGAAGCCCTGCCCCTGTTCTGTGTGGTGTGGTGAAGCCTCCGAACTACTCCTCAGAATAACATTTTTAAATGCATAAAATAAAATACTCATTAATAAAAGGAAACCAATTATATGGAAATATAATGCTGAAAATATTTTACAGAAACGGATCGGTGGTGCAGAATTATGCAGTTATTTGAAAGCACATTAAATAGCAAGATTGAGTGGCAAGTCTAACAGATAAAGTAATGAGTGTAAACAGTATTTCAGGAGGTCTCCAACAATTGTAACACAACTTGAAAATGTCAGCAATTTGGACTGGTGAGGAAGGTGTGGGAACTGCAAATACCACAGCAATTTGTGCCTTACATTCATAATCCAATTCAAATGTTCAGTTAGTGGGTAATGCAAATAAGGACGTAATTTCTCCCCGTGTAAGTTCAGGGACCCCATTTTCAGCAAAGGAAGGCATTAGCCTACTGGGAGTCATGGTCCCAACGTCAGAGTCACAAAAGCTGACTTTCGGTTTTTCCTTTTTTTTTTTTTTGAGACGGAGTTTTGCTCTTCTTGCCCAGGCTGGAGTGCAATGGCGAGACCTCGGTTCACTGCAACCTCCACCTCCCGGGTTCAACGGATTCTCCTGCCTTAGCCTCCCGAGTAGCTGGGATTACAGGCATGCGCCACCATGCCTGGCTAATTTTTTGTATTTTTAGTAGAGATGGGATTTCACCATATGGGACAGGCTGTTCTCAAACTCCTGACCTCAGGTGATCTACCCGCCTCGGCCTCCCATAGTGCTGGGATTACAAGTGTCAGCCACCGCGCCCAGCCAAGCTGGCTTTCTTTTATTTAATTTTATTTTTTGAGACAGGGTCTTACTATGTCACCCAGGCTGGAGTGCAGTGGTACAAACACGGCTCACTGCGGCCTCTACCGTCTGGGCTCAAGCCATCTCCCGCCTCAGCCTCCTGAGAAACTGGGACAACAGGTGCACACCACCACACCTGGGTTATTATTATTATTATTATTATTATTATTATTATTTGCAGAGACGGGGTTTAACTATGTTGCTTAGGCTGGTCAAGAACTTCTGGGTTTAAGCAATCCTCCCACCTCAGTCTCCCAAAGTGTTGGGATTATACGCATGAGCCACTACGCTCAGCCTTAAAATACTAGTCTTAAATTCCATTCCCACCACTGGCTGCTACATGAGTCTGGGAAAGTAATAGCCTCTCTGGGTCTCAGTTTACCTGTTAGTAAAATGGAGACAGGAATAGCGACTACCTAACAGGGTTGCTGGGAGGCATGAATGTGTGGCAAAGCCCTCTGTAAGCAGTAGAACCTCTCTGTGAATGTTCTTTTAATTGCCAAGTAGAGTTTGAGCCTTTTGTGTTGAGAAAGGCTAAAAATTGAGACAACACTTTTAAGTGCATTGCTTCCATATTTTCTGCCAAAGAGTTTTGAGCTCTGATGTTTTCTTTCCTTCCACCCCAAACCTATCATTTATGTACGCAATGCATTCCTAGGAAGCCGGCCCTCACCACAATTTTTAAAAAACACCCGTGAGGGAGTTGTAAAATTCTTGGCACTGAAAAAAAGATATTGCCCTTAATTGCTGGGCTCAGGCATGGTTTTGACAGTTACAATACCTGGTTTAACATTGTTGCTAGCCAAAAGTCACCCGTTAAACATGTTTTCTTAAACAGTGACTGATAAGTTGTTATCTTCCAGCTTCTCCTGCTAATTAGACATCATGAGTCAAAGTTAATTTGGTGGAAAAACATTTCTCAACTTAATGACATTTATGGGCAATTAGGCACGTTGTGGAAGAGAACACACATTTACATTTCAGCCTATTTCCAGGCCTTAACAAGAATCTCCTCTTTCCCGGTAGGAGTTTCTCATTCTCTAAGGAATATGTTCGATACAGACACCACGGGCCTCCTTGTTATGCTAGAAACCAGCAATTGTTTGCACGAAACAAGCTACCACACAGTAATGAGGTGCAGACGGAGATAAAATTAGGCTCAGTGAAGGCTTTTGTGTTGTTTAGACCTGTGTTTCCAGGCAAGAAGTCATGGGCTGTGTGCACAGTAAAAATCAGAGCCAGACTCACCGCATCGATAAATGTGTGCCAATTACATAGTTCTCAGCCTGTTGTCAGAAATGGTTTCTATTTTTAAAAGTCAAAAAACAGCTAACCGTCTAAAAGACAGCATTCTTAACTTACAAGATAATGCATCTTTGCTGTTGGGCATCTTTCGTAGGTCAGTAAAACCTTTCTGATATGTCATTTTGCCATAATGAATCGGCACAGCCCCTCACCTGCACCACCACATGGAAATCCAGCTGGAGGTGCAGCGGAGCAGCAAGGGACGCCCTGTGTGCTTCAGCCCAGCTCAGCTCCTTGGAAACGCACCATCCACCTGCTCCTGACTTTAACCAGTCTCCAATTCTTTACTCTCACCTGACTTCTGTTTTCTCACCATGCTTTAACGAGCATGATCCTTCTAGATCTATTCTTTTGGAAGAGGAGAGTGTGTATTTATGTATTGTGTGTGGTGCCTCACACACAGAGATAATAAATGGTGGTGAATCGACCTCCGCCTCGCTGCCAGAATGGTTTCTGGGCATAGAGAATTGAGGGTGAAGTAGAATGTTTTATTCCAGAAATTCTAAAGCAATTCAGTGGGCTAAGGTGCTGAATCAGGACTTCTTACAATGAGCCGAATGCCCAACTTGAGCTTGGATGCCAGGAATTCAGTTTTGTAAAACCAGGGTGAAAAGCCATGTCTGGATGTCTCCAGATTTGTGAAATTCTCATATACTGCTTAAATATTTTAAAACTCTATTTTTACACATTTGCGTTACACTTAAAAACATTTATCTTTTTCTGTGTGGTTCAATGGTAGAAGAAAATTTTACATAACAAATAATAAGTTTGGAGAATATTCTAAAAGTGTTATGAACAAGTTTCCTAAGGTAAAACAAACAAAATGAAACTGTCTAAATATTTTAACAATCATTTCTTATATGTAAATATTATAAATAATATATGTAAATATATTATGAATAATATACACATATTGAAATAAGAGGAACATAAAAAATAAAATAATGGATGAGACAAAAGCTCCTAAAATCAGCAAAATAAATAATTTTTTTTTTTTTTTGAAACAGAGTCTCGCTCTGTCGCCCAGGCTGGAGTGCAGTGGCATGATCTTGGCTCACTGCAACCTCTGCTTCCTGAATTCAAGGGATTCTCCTGCCTCAGCCTCCTGAGTAGCTGGGACTACGGGCGCCTGCCACCACACCTGGCTAATTTTTTGTATATTTAGTAGAGACAGGATTTCGCCATGTTAGCCAGGATGGTCTCAATCTCCTGACCTCGTGATCCGCCCACCTCGGCCTCCCAAAGGAGCCGCCGCGCCCGGCCATAATGCTCTGTTTTAATAAAACTTCCCAGGAGACAAATATGATTTTTCTGATTGCTTGAATAGCAATGGAGAAGATTATACTGAAGTTAGACCCATGTCCCCCAAAACCAATGCAATGATGGGATTGGCCCCATCTCAAAGGAAAAGTCCACCTAGAAGACCCAGAGCAGGCTGGGGACTTGTTCTCAGCGACCCTGGAGACCAGGTGTTGGTGGGCAGCTGTGACACTGAGGAGTGAGAAGCGGTGGGCTTGGACATTAACTGACCACTGGGGTGACCACTGGGGTAACTGCATGGGACTACCAGAAAAATGACGTTTTCGGTGGTGTCTCCTCCAGACTACAGGTGCTCACTTAACACCTTGCTGGTTGTGTGGTTTGGGGCAAGTTACTAATCCCTTCTGTGTCCCTTCTGTCTCTGCATCCGTCAAGTAAATATAATAATTGTACCCAGGTAGTATGTTATGAAGATCAAGTGAGCTTATCTATGTAAACTTCTTGCAGCAGTGCCTGGCATATTATAGGCAGCAGACACTACAATAACAGTGATGGCTAACCCTTCCAGCAGCATAGTCTGCAGATACTGGCTGTGCTACGAACACCTAACAGGGAAACAAGAAGACCTGGCTTTGAGTCCTGGCTTTCCACTGATGTTCAGCAAAAGCCTTTAGCTGCCTTGAGCCTCATCCTCCTGCCATGAGAATGGAGCTAATGATACCTGCCTTACAAAGTTGTTGTAAGATTCAACCAGACCTGCATCCTGTGAGCTGTGGCGCACTCTCTGTGGGTGGCGTTGGAGCAGGTGGACAAGAGGGAAGCATGGCTTTGACTTGGGCTTTGCCTTTGACTGGGGAGCTGACTGCAGCCTCCATCTGGGTATGGCCTCTGGACCACATGCCGTTCTCCTGCCTTTCCCACCCCTCTCCCCTGTGACAATATGCTAACTGGTGTCCTTCTCTACAGGATCCCGCTTCCTGCCAGGTGACAGCAAGATAATCCAGCCACACACTCCTTGCTAATGGGGATTAGGGTGCTAATGGATTCTCCCTCTAGGTTAACATATGCACTTTTACAGAGGGGCCTTCTGGAGATGATGCTGATGCCAGAGAAATGACTCTAATGGGCCAAGTTTGGACGCAGTGGGAGGGACCCTTGCAACGGGCCGTCACGTGCTGTCAGCCGACCCCATTTGCCTCTACATAAAAAGCCCACCAAACTCTTCTGATGAAGTTGCCTCTTCACTCCATTCTCCATCATATGAATGAAGAAAGCTTTTCTTGGAGGAGAAGCAATATATGTCTTAGTCCATTAGTCAGTTAATCTGTTATTTACCGACCACTTTGTAAAACCATAATGATAATCATCATTTATTAAGCACCTACGACACACCAAACTTTGTACTTAGTGTTTTATGTATTTCACTTCATCTGGTTTTCACAACCGTCACCTCCCCACCTTGCAGATGAGAAGACAAGCTTTTTTGATTTTTAAACAATTATGATAAAATATATGTAACATAAAATTTACCATTTATTTTTTATTTTTATTTTTTTTATTTGAGACCGAGTCTCACTCTGTCGCCCAGGCTGGAGTGCAGTGGTACAATCTCGGCTCACTGCAACCTCTGACTCCCTAGTTCAAGTGATTCTCCTGCCTCAGCCTCCTGAGTAGCTGGGATTACAGGCACACACCACCACGCCCAGCTAATTTTTGTATTTTTAGTAGAGACGGGGTTTCACCATGTTGGCCAGGATGGCCTCCATCTCCTGACCTTGTGATCCACCTGCCTTGGCTTCCCAAAGTGCTGGGATTACAGGCGTGAGTCACCACGCCCAGCCAAAATTTACCATCTTAACCATTTTTTAAGTGTGTAGTTTAGTGGCATTAAGAACATTCACAGCTGGGCACGGTGGCTCACGCCTGTAATCCCAGCATTTTGCGAGGCTGAGGCGGGTGGATCACCTGAGATCAGGATCTCGAGACCAGCCTGACCCACATGGCGAAACCCTGTCTCTACTGAAACAAAAATTAGCTGGGCATGGTGGTGCATGCCTGTAGTCCCAACTACTTGGGACGCTGAGGCAGGAGAATCGCTTGAACCAGGGAGGCGAAGGTTGCAGTGAGCCGAGATTGTGCCACTGCACTCCAGCCTGGGAGACAGAGTAAGACTCGGTTTCAACAAACAAAAACAAACAAACAAACAAACAAACAAACATTCACGTTGCTGTGCAACCATCATCACCATCCAGCCATACAAAACTCTTCTGTTCTTGTAAAACTGAAACTGTGTACTCATTAAACAATAACTCTCCACTGCCTGCTCTCTTCAAACCCTGGCAATCACCATTCTACTTTCTGTCTAGGAATTCGACTCATCTAGATACCTGAGGTAAGTGGAATCATATAGTATTTGTACTTTTTTGTCTGGCTTATTTCACTTAGCATAATGCCCTCAAGGTTCATCCGCGTTGTTGTGTCGGAATTTTCTTCCTTTAAATGTATATCTATGCTACATTTTTTTCTTTTTTCTTTTTTGACACGGAGTCTTACTCTGTTGCCCAGGCTGGAGTGCAGTGGTACTGGCTTAGCTCACTGCAACTTCCACCTCCAAGGTTAAAACAACTCTCGAACCTCAGCCTCCCGAGTAGCTGGGACTACAGGCGTGAGCCACCCCACCTGGCTAATTTTTGTATTTTTAGTAGAGACAGGGTTTCACCATGTTGACCAGGGTGGTCTCAAACTCCTGACCTCAGGTAATCAGCACCCGGCCTACATTTTGTTTTGATAAACACTTGGGTTACTGCCACCTTTTTGGCTATTGTGAATAGTGCTGCTATGAACATGGGTGCGCAAATATCTCTTCAAATCCTTGCTTTCCATTCTTTTGGGTATTTACCCAGAAGTGAAATTGTTTCATTATATGGTATTTTCATTTTCAATTATTTAAGAAACTGCCATACTGCTTTCCCTAGCAGCTATACCATTTTACATTCTCACCTATGGTGCCCAGGGGTTCCAGTTTCTCCCTATCCTCACCAACACTTGTTATTTTCTGGTTGCTTTGTTTTGTTTCTTATTGTAGCCCTTCTAATGAGTATGGAGGAGACGAGCTTCTGATTGGATGCTAAGGGGGCTGTAAAGCAGTCGGGATTCTGATTGGATGCTAAGGGGCTGGCTGTAAAGCAGTTGAGTTTCTGATTGGATGCTAAAGGGCTGTAAAGCAGTCGAGATTCTGATTGGATGCTAAGGGACTGTAAAGCAGTCGTGTCTTCGCGCCCTTGTGAAATAGTTACAGAGTCTGCTACACTATTACTTTGATGCAGAGAACAGTAAGTCACAGCATATAAGCAAGGGTTAGATGGAGCATCCAGAGGACGATGGCAGGGAACAAGAGAGAAGTCCTGAGAGGGATCGTGGGACCAGACCAGGCTTTGTGGAAAGCACGGGGCTGAACTGTGCCCCAAGGGTGCAGAGAAGGTAGGGAGTGTGTTCCAGGAGAGGGGGCAACCGGAACAATGGTGTGCAGATGGAAACTGGTCCAGCTACTAAACTGAGAGGGACAAAAAGAGCAACAGGAGTGACAGGGATACGAGGCAAGACAAGCCTATTTCACCTGGACTTTCCTGCTGAACTCCCGACCTTGTGAAGGCTCTGTTAATAGCTGGGACATCTAGTCGTGCAATCCGTGGTGAGGAAGGAGAATCCAGGCACTCTTTTAGCCCAGGAGTGAATTCGAGCGAAGCCAGAGGGGAGTCATCTTGGCAGTGTGATACTCCTAGGGAGTAGGATTAGGAGGATGTGGCGTGGCAGGGGCTGCGAGAGTGCCTGTGCAGGCTGTGAGGGGTGCCACAGTGGCAATGTCTACACACTGAAGGACAGGTCCAATAACCAATACGGGGTGTCCGTAGGGTCTGAATGCATAGAAAACAATACTCTGATTATTATTTTACAGACTGGAGATGGCTTTAATGATACTATATATATTTAACTGTTTCTGGACCTTATGAACATCATGTATATTAAGGCCGATGAGGGAACCGGGTTTCTCGTCGATGAAGAAGGGAGTTACACATGTGAAAAGGAAAAATCCTAGAATAAGCCCTTTGGTGTTGGACTGGAATTGGAAGTGTCAGTGTAAAGTCGTATATAAACGTAGCCTAGCTCCGTTCACTGGGAGGGCCTGGGAACAGTGCCGCCCAGGAGCAGACAATACATCAGTGCTCGGATCTTGGTTCCTAAAGTCCCTGCTTAAAGGAACCCAAACTCCTTGGAGAAATGGCCAATTCCAAGGCTGGGTGAGGAGTCAGGGAAAGTACAAGATGAAGCTAGAACGTTTTGTGCCAGGAAGTAAAGAAGGGCTCAAAGAATTATAGGCACATGTCCAGAGAACCCAGAAGCCAGAGTGAAGGAGCTCCTACCGGCCAGACCTGGCACAATTGGGGCATAAAAATGAATAACGATAGGAGCAGAGTATCACCTGATAAGTAAAATAAGTATGCTTGAGTTCCTACCAATATAAACAAACAGATGAATGTATAAGTGGAAAAAGTAAAAGCTTGTTCTTACAGCAGAATTCCAACTAATATGGCGGGGCACAGGGGCTCACAAATGAATCCCAACACTTTGGGAAGCTGAGGTGGAAGGGTGGCCTGAGCCCAGGAGTTTGAGACCAGGCTGGGCAACATGGTGAGACCCCATCTCTACAAAAAAGTTACTAATCCCAACTAATTAATGTAGAGAAAGTGATGGAATTAGAAAATCATTCATTGGCAACCATCGTAATCATCCAACCGAGAAACACTCATGGATGTTAAAAATAGCAAGTGAAGTCTGATGAGGAATGGGATATTTGCAAAGGCTCAAGTACCTCCCCACAAAATCCGTGTACATTACAAAGGGGAAAAAAGTAACTTTACAGTGGAGGCACATGGAAAACATCACCTTCATTTTTTCATTTACATGTAAGTCACCAGGACTGGGGTAAATTAAAATTATGTGCCACTTGGCCAGATACAAGATGAGCCCAGCATCACTTCTATGGTGATGTTTCTGCCAAAGACATCCCTGACCCTCATAATAAGGCATCACCTGAGAAACCTACACTAAAGCAACATCTACGAAATAATTGGCCTATAATAGTCAAAAGTGTCAAGGTCATGAGAGACAGAAACTGTTCTAGATTGAAGGAGACTAAAGAGATGGGATGTGTGATGAGCAACCCTGGATTGGGCCCCTTGCCTATAAAAGTTTAGCATGATTGAAACAACTAGAGAAGTGTGGATGGCGTTTGAGAATGAGATGATAGTACATACCGATGTTAATTTCCTCATTTTGATGGTTGCACTTAGATCACGAAAGTGGGTAACTTTCACAATCATAGGAGATACACACTAAAGTATTTTTAGGGTGATGGGCATCATGTCAGCAACTTATTACTCTAGTGAATTAGGAGAAACAGGTCTTTGCATTATTCTTGCAGCATTTCAAAAATTTTTAAATTATTTAAAAATCAAAAGGGAGGCCGGGCACGGTGGCTCACACCTGTAACCCCAGCACTTTGGGAGGCCGAGATGGCCGGATCATGAGGTCAAGTGATCGAGACCATCCTGGCCAACATGGTGAAATTCCGTCTCTACTAAAAATACAAAATTAGCTGGGCATGGTGGGATGCGCCTGTAGTCCCAGCTACTCAGGAGGCTGAGGCAGGAGACTCTCTTGAACCCGGGAGGCAGAGCTTGCAGTGAGCTGAGATCACACCACTGCACTCTAGCCCAGGCGACAGAGTGAGACTCCATTTAAAAAAAAAATAATAATAATAATAAAATAAATAAATAAAAAAGAAAAATAAAAAATAAAAAGGGAAAATATTTTGTAAAAATCTACAAGTTAACATGTGACATCAGAATCTGGGCCCAATAATGGGTCAAGCAAAGGCACATCCCCTGGAGAATGTGAAGACCCTGAGTGCTCCAGGCTGGCACTAAAGGGCAGTCCTCCCTTGCTTTATTTCCAAGCGTCAGGCATGTTTTTATAAGAGGGTAAAGTTGTCTCTTCTTCTCACATTACCTTTTATAACAAGGTAAAGTTGTCTCTTCTTCTCAGACGGTGCTCCCCGAGAGTCTAGAGCTGAAGTTATGTCCACACCTACTGGGGTAGCAGGAACAAGTTGCCTAGAAAAGCCACTGAGAGATCTGTGTCACCTGCAGCCTCTGTGTGTGGTGAAGACTCGGTATGTCCCCCAAGGCTGAAGAAAAGGCAATGTGTATGTTCTGTGGGGTGCAATGTGTCTTACTAGGCAATAGCAACATGGATTATAAACGATAGCTCCCACCTCTCCCAGGACACTCGACCCACTGCTATGGGGATTCTACATCTGTTTGGAGAAGCAGAGGTGCAGCTGGAAGAAGAGGAAGTGGGAGCGTTATAAAGAGGGTTATAAAAGGTTTTCTGAGCAAGGCAGAGGAAATGAGACTTGATGGAGCAGGCACGGAAAGTCGTGGCTGATTCCTGAATAGGGTTCAATACACTGACAATGGCATTGAAAGGGATTAAGAAGCCTGACCCTGAGCAGTCTGCTAGGCTAACCCGTATTTTCCAAGGGAGAGAAGGTGGGCCTTGTAAACTCTCTTGATTAAACACATTGATTCGGAATGAATGAATTAATGCATTTTGATTGTTGTGAGAATTAAATGAATGAACACATGGAAAATCATAGCACGGTGCTGAGAACAATACATGTTAGACACAAAAACACATGCGGGCCCCCAGACCAGATCTGGGCATATGAGAAGCAACTTCCCAAACGTGCCGAAAAACCCTACCCAACTGAAAACCCAAGCATCTAAAGACACGGCCTTGGGCGAGGTGGCTGAAGCCTGTAATCCCAGCACTTTGGGAGGCCGAGATGGGCGGATCACGAGGTCAGGAGATCGAGACCATCCTGGCTAACACGGTGAAACCCCGTCTCTACTAAAAATACAAGAAAATTAGCCGGGTGAGGTGGCGGGCGCCTGTAGTCCCAGCTACTTGGGAGGCTGAGGCAGGAGAATGGCGTGAAACCGGCGGGGCGGAGCTTGCAGTGAGCCGAGATCGCGCCACTGCACTCCAGCCTGGGGCACAGCAAGACTCCGTCTCAAAAAAAAAAAAAAAAAAAAAAAGACACAGCCTTGGCCACTTTCTCCACCATCACTAGTGCTGTGGCCTCTTTATTTGCAATGGTGCTTTCTCTCCAAGGAATTCCAAGGTTCTTACAAACTTTAAATTACCCAGGGGAAATGAATCCTCACCAGCAAGAAAGCAAAATAAAGTGCCTCAACCAAAATAAACTCCCTCCACCTCTCTGTCTCCCTCTGTGCCAACCCCCTCACCTAAAATAACCCAGGTCAACTCTGCTTGCCTGCTCTGTCGCCGCCCGTGCCAGCCTTGGCTTCACTCCTGTCATCAGCTGAGCCAAGATGATTGCTAATGAACCCTGTGCACTCTCATCAGGAGGGTTTCTTTGGAGAAATCCAGAAAGGTGTTTGAAAAAGGCCAGTGCCTCTTTGTCATTTTAATGACCGCTCTGTGACTTCAGCCACTTAGAATCCAAACCCATCCTGTTTACAGGGAACAGGATTCTCCCGTCGCAATGTCTGATCTTGAAGGCTTCTTGATGCTTTGGATCTGCTAAGATCATACACAGTATTGGTGGTTATTGGTCTCTTGGGAGAAGCAGCTCCCCTGATGATAAAACTCCCACAGAGAGACCTGACTTCGCCAAGACCAAGTTCAAGACAGAGGGATGGCTGTGAGACTTGAGTTGGGATTACAAGAGCTGCTCTCGACAGTGTGTTCAAAATTCTGTAACTGGAGATGATACAGATATGTCCATTTCCAGGTTGCCAGCGGTTATCTGAGAAGCCCCAGTACCCTCTGGGTTTGCAACCCTCTGGCCAGTAAGGGGCGCTGTTGATTGAGGGACTGTGGCTGGAAGATCAGAGGGGGGAAAAGAAGTGACCAGCAGATGTGGTCTGTGTTCCTGGTTCCTTAGAGACTTCCCTCTTTGGGGGACGATCTGATTAGAGCTGGAAAACTCAAACAAGTGGCTTCAACCCCAGCAGCCTCACTCTCCTATGCACTCTCAGAACAGCAACCGATCCCCACGGCAGTCTTTTCTCCTTTGCCTGCCTGGCCGCTCTCCCTCCCGGACAGTGCAGAGGGCTCCAGGCCGCCACAAGAAGCATCACTGTGATTGGTCCAGGCTGCAAACGGCTGCGTGTTTGTCCCATTTTCCTTCACTATCTCGTGTTTGTTTATCTCTGACAATGATCGTGGCTGCATCTGATCCTTTCTTGCGGCCACTGTCACTACTCCCCCATACTGAAATCTACAAGGCACTTGGTTTGATAGACTAAAATAGTTAACGAAAGTCCTCAAATTTTGTGTGTTGAGGGGGCAGGAGAGAGATAAAAAAAAATAGAGAAAGAAAATAATCTGAAGATATTCCGGTCCGTATTTATCCTGTGTGTGATGGGACCTCTATTTGTAATTGCATAATGTATACATATATATATATATATATATCATATATCCTAAAAAAAACAAAAACAAACACAAAAACAAACAAACCAACCTCTCCCAGGCCCCCTTTTGCTGGAGTTTTAAAGACAAAGTGCCTCCGTGCTAAGACAGGAGCTGGGCGGCACTGTGCCCAAAGGCCAGAGGTTCGTTCCTGTGTTGAGCTCTTTCCCTGCAAGCAAGGGCTGTGTTCATGGGAGGGTACTTAGAGACACCCTCAAGAAAGGGCTATAGAAGTGCAAATTATTAATAGACATTATTCCAGTGATGCTCACTTAAAACCTCATTGGCAGCAGATGAAACAGTGGAGGCCTCTTGCCATTTGCTCGGGTTTCTCCTACTGTTCTCCCTCGACTGAGGCCTGCAGCAAACATGAGATGTTTGAAAACTCAGCATATCTGCATTTTTCTGGTTTTTCTGGGTCAAGGGAGGGAACCCTGGTTTTGAGGGAAAGGTGCATTTTCTTGAGTTGGCGGTGAACAAGTTAAATGAATACTGTCCCCCCTTCTTTTTTTGAGGTTATATTTAAAGATAAAAGTGTCCCTATTAACATGCAGATTTGGATATCCATTTGCAAAGAACAGAGTTATTTCAGATGCTGTATGGGAATCCTTTCTGTGCTTGTATCTTTGGGGGTGGAAAGTCCAGCTGCCTCTTCTAAGATTGCCCATAACTCTTCAGATGTCAACAAATCATTGAAAGGTGTCAGAATGGGGGAAATGAAAGATAATTATTCCAGCCGTGGAGAGCTACTTTGAAAGTGAATAGAATCTGTCAGATCTTCTTTTGAAAACGGCAGTTGGCTGCTTGTCTTGGCCATATTAAATGGATATATCTGGAGCCCAATGAGGTTGTTTGAGATGGCGGTAATCAGCTTAAGTTGGTTTTGGTGAAGAAAAAATAAAAAAGCACTAGAAACGGGGCAATTACTGAGTTGGCATGGAACAGACGCCCTGATATGGTGATGCTGGGGATTTCTATTCAGTTCTGAAAAAAATGGAATCTTACATTCTTTGTGAATGAATAAAGAGCAAAGTCCATAAGGACTTGGTAATTTCCAGATGGGGTGGGTGTGGGGCGGCAGGGGAGCCTTCAAGGGGATCCTGTGGCATGGATGAGTGCACGGGCCACACTTGGAAGAGAGGACAATTCAGTTTCTTCCCAGGGACTGAACTGGGAACCGGAGGACGGAGAGACCTTGGCTGAATGAGATGGATGTGGGGTGTTGATGCCAAAATGAAGCCTCATCTGACTTGGTTCTGTGCCCCAAGTGGCACAGCAACAAGGAAGCAATTTTGGACAAATGTCCAGCTTTATATAAAAGTAGAGTTGTTCCTGCTTCCCCTTATCCAAAGTCAGATTCTGGGGAACTTGAACTTCCCAGTTCGTGGAACAAACATCAGATCCAATATAGAGGGTCAGGAGAGGGATTGCCTGGCCCTTACTTCCCCCAGACCTCAGACCTAGACTTTAGGTGCTCTCCCGGAGCGCAGCTGGGCATGAGGTCTCTAGAAACATGGTTCACAGCTTGCACTGAGCTTGCATGCCAGGCCACGCTGACATGCACGATTAAAGAGGTTTTTTTTTTTTTTTTTTTTTTTTTGTAAGCCCTGTAGTTGTTCTGTGGATAACATAGCTGGATTTTCATTGTGTTTCTATGTTAGAAGTAAATCTTTCAAATAGATGACAATTTGCCTATTCCTGTGAAAGCATTTCTTCATTTGCTAACATAATGCGAGCCCCCTGTGGTCTGTGCTGCTGGTTCTGGGGGAACAGGGCAAAACAAGCTCTTCAGGTCATAGAGCTTGAGCCAGATGGCTGGGTGACTTCGCAGTCCGCGGCACGAGTCTCCATGGCTCCTGACCACGGACACTCACCTGCCACCAAAACAAGGAAGAGCTTTCCTGCCCCACCTCTCTTCTCCTATTTGGGGCCAGTCGGGTGGGGAGAAACCTTCTTACCATATGTGGCCTGTGTACTCCGGTCTGGTGGGGTAGCAAGGTCCTGCTGTGCACAGGTCAGGTCCCGGGTGTCCTCCTGCCCTCCACCCAGCCACTGACATTTTAATATTTAGAAAGCCTGCCCCAAACAGGCAGCTCTTCCAGCGGGGGACCCTGCTTGCTACAAGGAAGGAGGGCGCATTGGGGGTACCTGCCCCTCTGCTGGGTTTCTGCAGAAACATGCCACCCCTTTCAGAGTTTTGGCCAGGGACTCTCAGCCTCTTGCCATATCAGTGACCACTATCACAGGAGAAGCACCTTCTCAGAATTCCAGGGGCTCTGCAAGCGATGTAGCCTGATTTCCCTGCTTTGCCAATAGATTCTTCATTGTCCTGTCCTCCTTTGCTAAAGGGAGGTGGGGCAGTAGAAAATTTTTCTGATTCAACATGTGTGGATTTCACATTCTTTTTTTTTTTTTTTTTGAAACAGAGTCTCACTCTGTTGCCCAGGGTGGAGTGCAGTGGTCCAATCTCAGCTTACTGCAACCTCTGCCTCCCGGGTTCAAGCAGTTCTCCTGCCTCAGCCTCCCAAGTAGCTGGGATTCATAGGCCTGCACCACCACCATGCCTGGCTAATTTTTGTATTTGTAGTAGAGACGGGGTTTCCCCATGTAGGCCAGGGTGGTCTCGAACTCCTGGCTTCAAGTGATCCACCCACTTCGGCCTCCCAAAGTGCTGGGATTACAGGCCTGAGCCACCGTGCCCGGCGTGATTCCACATTAAGTCTCATGCACACATTTTTGAGCCCATGGCCAGCCCTGACACACTGGCTTCATCCCATCGGACATGATGTAATTGGTGGGCTCACTGACCTGTTTGTATTTGTTTATATATTTTTTACTCACTGAGAGTCTCCCTGCAGGAGTCAGTCTTTGGAAGAAGATCCAATGAGGACTCAGAGTGTTGGTACCCAGGCTTGGAAAGCTGAGGCCCCTCTGACAGCTTCTCTACCTCAGCTTTTGTTTTCATTGGTCAACGCTGACATCATTTGGGATGAGTGACTCCTTTGATGGCAGCTTCCTCAGGGTATTGGACTTTGCACCCAGTGCCCGGGCCCGGTTCTAGTTGGCCTGGCCTCTGTCAGCAGTTGCCTGCTTGCCCTTGGGTGAGTTGTTTGCCTTGAATGGCTTCTGGGTCATTTTGAATAAGAAAAATCTCTTTCCCCTTTAAGGCATCTAAGAACTTTGTTCACAAGTCAAAACAAAGGAAGAGCTATTTTTGTCAGTGGCTGGGTGGAGGGAAGGAGGACACCTGGGGCCTGACCTGTGCACAGCAAGACCTTGCTACCCCACCAGACCAGAGTACACAGGCCGCATGTGGTAAGAAAGTTTCTCCCCACCCGACTGTCCCCAAATATGAAAAGAGAGGTGGGGCAGGAAAGCTCTTCCTTGTTTTGGTGTGATCTTTGTTCACAGGGCCAGGGTCACCTGGGAGCTGGCTCTGGGCATGGTGGGAACCCCATGATCCCATTTTCCCTATTTTCTGGCAAACTGCCACCCAGTGATAAGTTTCAGAACCATAAACATGTGGCCAGAAGCAAGGATGTGGGCCCAGAGTGTCCCCAGAGCCACCACATTCAAGGTGCATGAGGGTTTCCACCTAGTTCTGATACCCCAGAGGAGGACAGAGTCCAAAGCCAGCCTATCCTTTTGGGTCACTCCTCTCTGCTCAGAGGCCAGAGAAGAGCAGACACAGCCGTCTCCATTGCACAGAGGCTGGGGAGGGGTGAGAGGCTCTGTCCATGGGTCACTAACTCTGCGTGCGGTTAGACATTCAGCACGAGGCATGAAGCCTGTGTCTATGACCCCCTCTGCTATAACGACGGGGCATTCCTTCAACAGCGAGAATTCGTGTGGGACACTTTTACTTCCTGCCAGGTCCATCTTATAAGTTATTGTTTCATCAGTGTATTCATATATCTGTCGTCAATCTTTTCCTATTTATTAAGAAATTTTACTTCTGCACTTGTGGAAAGTTTATGTTTTAAAAAACTTTATCTACTCTCTTGACCCTTAAACTGTAAAGGTTTCCAAAATGGGAAACATGAGAGAGAGGGGAAAGTGAGATCTCATTTATTTGGGAAATATTTTTCTGAATACCGCATAAAACGTTGAAAAACATGGAAGGAGGGTTGACTTAAGAGTACAAAAAGCTGGATTCTAATCCCAGTCTCACTTTTCTAGCTGTGTGACCTTGGGCAAATTACTGAACCTCTCTGAGCTTCATTCTCTTTCTCTATGGAAAGGAGAGAGTAAGATACGCTTCATTTCATATATTATCCAAATTAGCATGTGTGAAAGTAGTTTATCAAAGGTAAGAGACTATATGTAGGTAAAGCATTGGTATAGTAATGAAAACAAGATAAACGTACAAGAATGACTTGGGTCATCGTTGGTATGACTTACAGCTGATAATAAAATAGCTATGGGGAAAAAGTCATGTGCTTTCTAGATCACAAATACAATTATATTTTAGTCACAGAAAACAGAGCCAAACATTCCACTGACCCCAGGGTCCCTCTGCACCTGCGAGGTGGGAGGACAGCGTCTGGTCAGCTCAGGGCCTTTAAAAGCCAGGGCTGACCAATCGGAGGGCAGAAGAGTCTCTTTCCTCAGTCTCATTGGTTGCTAGAGGTGTCAGTCACGGCCTGCCCACCCACCACCCCACAATAGGCTTAAATGGCCACTGTCTATACCACCTGCTGATAATTTTTGACTGGTTTTCCTAACTTGAAAAGATGAGTGAGACCCTCTGAATTCTTCTTGTGGGCATTGGAATTGGAAGAGTGAATCGCTCAAGTGAAGGCAGGTGATACTGCAAAAAGGACAAGTAGGGTGCAGGGTATGGTGGCCCATGAGGGTCATGTGCAAATTGCCGGAAGGAAGCCAGAAGGATGGAGGAGGAACCCAGGAAGAAACAGAAACACTATCGGGTGAAGGCAGCGGGGGAGGCAGGGGTGTCTCAACACTGAAACCAGCTCTAGCTTTGCCGCAAACTGCCCCGGGGAGGGGAGCCCTGTGTCCTTGGCAGGAGACGCCATCCCATGGGCCAGGGTCACCTGGGAGGTAGCTCTGGGCATGGCGGGGATTTTTTTTTTTTTTTTTTTTTTTTTTTTTGTAGATTTAATGTCGTCTTGTTTAAACAACTGCCTGTTTCTGCCTCAGCATTTACAAGTGAACCTGCCTTTGTTCCATGGCCATAGATCCCTACCCCAGTCTGCCGTGTTGAAAATGCAGATCAGGGGTGTGGGCCGAGACTGTGGCTGCTGAAGCGCAAACCCTCTTGTTGCAGGGGTAACTCAAAACGCGAGCCTACCTGTGTGGATCCCTGAATCCTCAGAAATACAGACTGCACCGTGCTGTCCCTTCTGCGTGAAGGGCAGTGAATACATAAATTAGTTGTAGAATAATAATAATATAAATATTATTATAGCAACAATAACAAAACAATAGCTAGATTCATAGTGCCTAGTATGCAGTAGACACCAGGCTCTGTGTTAAGTGTTTTATATCAGCCCTGTGAGGTAGATAATCCGAGAATTTTACAGAGAAGAAATGAAGCCCAGAGATACTAAGTAGCAAAGTTCCCCAGCCAGTAAGTGTAGAGCTGGCCATAGTGAAACCCCAGAGCTCAGCTCTTGAGCACCACATTGGATGGCTTGTATTGTTGCAGAACCAACAAATCACAAACAATTAAAACCCCACAGATGGGGTAAGTCAAATCACTCAGCACTTCCATATTATATTTACTTTAGCTACAGACTTCTTATGCCATGGTAAGTCTCTTAGGGGAAGGGATTAGTTTTTCTCTTTGGCCGTAACTCCCTCAACCTTTGGCGTCAACCCGTTCTCACAGCGGGCATCCAGGAAGTTTTGCTGGCCAGCTCTTCTTTCCTTCTCCCTTGTAAAGTTCATGTCCCCTATGCCAAGGAATATCAGCAGCCTTAACAATGAACAGTGACCGGGAAATGTATTTTTTTTATTTGTGGTACCCATGGTACTTTAAAGTCCAAAAGGATTATGACTTTTTGATTTTAAAAAATGCAAATACCATGAAAGGACATGCTGTAAAAACGAAATCCTCCTCTTCATCTTCTGGATGGCGTTGCATGCATTCTTCTAGATAATTCTATTTTTATTTTTTTGACACAGGTTCTCACTCCGTTGCCCAGGCTAGAGTGCAGTGGCACAATCATGGTCTCTCCAGCCTCGACCTCCTGGGCTCAGGTGATCCTCCCACCTCAGCCTCCCAAGTATCTGGGACTACAGGCATGCTCCACTATGCCTGGCTAATTTTTGTATTTTTTTAGAGACGGGGTTTCACCATTGTTGCCCAGGCTGGTCTGGAACTCCTGGGCTCCAATGATCCGACCACCTTGGCCTCCCAAAGTGCTGTGATTATAGGTGTGAGCCACTGTGCCCAGCCTCTTCTAGATAATTTTATGTAAAGACATATAGATATAGATGTAGTTACAGGGTATGTTATACATATGGCTCCCCATCATTCTTTTTAACTGATGCACTGTAAGTTATTCAAACAGTGCTCTATTGATGGACACTTAGGTTATCATCATGTTTCATTTTTGCAAATAATATTATAATCAACCCCCTTGTACATATGTTCTTGCACACTTTGAAGGAATAGCTCAGTAGAATATGGTCCCAGAAGTAGAATTCCTGGATCAGAGGGTGTAAACATTTTACATGTTGGTAGAGACTATCAAATTACTCTCTACAAAGGTTATTTTAAACTGCATTTCCACCAACAATATATGAGAGGATTTGACCTTGCCCTCCCATCCGAAATGTGTATTTCGAAGTTTAATTGGATTTGTATATGTCCTTGGCTGGACTTCTCATAGGTCCCAGATTCCCAGGGCAGCATTTGTTGGCATGGTTGACTGTCACCCTGGGAGCAGTTTTCCTGCTGAAATTAACCAGGATTCATGGAAATAATACAATGTGTGCAACAGCTTCCACATGTAAGTATTAAGGCAAAACCAAAATGAAACAATCTAACAAAACAGAGGTGGAGATTTGTGAGTAAACAGTGAATATTTTGCATTCTTCCAAAGATATAAAGTCTAGAAGGTTTTCCATATGGAAATTTCCGCTAGCTTTGATATTCTGGGAATACTTTAAATTTCTACTGAAAATGTCTGGAGGAGTTCTATAGATGGTGACTGAACCATATCGTCATGTCCTGTTAAATTGATTTACATACCTATCACAAAGTTTGGACTGCCAAGGGCCCATAACTCAGTTTACATTTGGTTAAATATGGCATTTGTGATTAAAAAAATTTTTTTTTTGAGACAGAATCTCGTTCTGTCACCCACGCTGGAGTGCAGTGGCACGATCTTGGCTCACTGCAACCTTCACCTCCTGGGTACAAGCGATTCTCCTGCCTCAGCCTCCCAAGTAGCTGGGATTACAGGCATGCACCACCATATCTGGCTAATTTTTGTATTTTTAGTAGAGATGGGGTTTCACCATGTTGGCCAGGCTGGTCTCGAACTCCTGACCTCAAGTGATCTGCCTGCCTCGGCCTCCCAAAGTGCTGGGATTACAGGTGTGAGCCACCACACCCAGCTGGCATTTGTGACATTTTTACAAAGATTGTTTCCTAGGCTCTGCGTCCAGTTTGTGTTCTCCCAACTAACTGGGAAAAATCAGCTTTCATAATTTCAACCAAACAGCTTCATTTTTAGAAACTCACCAGCTGTAAATGCAAAGATTACTCCTAAATTAACTGCAAGCAATTAAAATCTTGGGATTAATTGGAACTGAAGCAAAAGGAAAGAAATCATTTTAAGATATCAAGTCATCCCTATGACTTTATACTTAAGATACAGCAACTGTGCATTCTCATTCTTTAAAACAAATGACTATGACTGCTACAGAAATAACAATATACAATTTTGGCCATTTTCATGCCTCATGAAGAAAGCTCTACCTCAGAAATAGGAAGACGATAAGCCCACTAGCAGTGCAGTTTCTAATCCAACTTTGCCAAATAATTTGGCAAGAGTGAATGATAGATGGTAATGATGATAATAAATGTTACTTTTTTTTTTTTTTTTTTTTTTTAAGACAGAATCTCACTCTGACACCCAGGCTGGAGTACAGTGGCTCAATCTCGGCTCACTGCAACCTCCACCTCCCAGGTTCAAGCGATTCTCCTGCCTCAGTCTCCTGAGTAGCTGGGATTACATTACCAAACCTGGCTAATTTTTGTATTTTTAGTAGAGATAGGGTTTCACCATGTTGGCCAGGCTGGTCTTGAACTCTTGACCTCAAGTGTTCCACACTCCTCGGCCTCCCTAAGTGCTGGGATTACAAGCATAAGCCACTGTGCCCGGTCAATAAACGTTACTATTATCAAGGGTCAATGTTTATTTAAATGAGTGACTGGTATCCTAGAAGCTGTTTTCCCACTGAAATTCCAGGAGTCATAGAAACAATGTTACCATTATCTGTTATCATTATTGTAAGAACTTCCATTTATTAAACCGTCACTATATATAAGGCATTATGGTAAGCATTTCTCACCTATTTTCCAAATTTAGTTCCTGTGAAGAAGGAAATGTTATCCCTTTTTTACACCTGAGGATGGGTGCTGAGCAGTTAAGTAGTTTGTGTGAGGTGACGGGGATGGCAAAAGTTCACAGAGGAATTCATCCTCCCCTGTCCATCTCCAACAGGTGCTGAGTGTGTCACATCTCAGGTGGCTCCGGCTGCAAAATGGTCCAATACCTGCTTGCATGGGGAAATCACTGAGAGATCTTATTTTATGAAGCATCGTGTGTGCAAACTGTTTTATGCATAGGGGTGGGTCAGGGTTTCTCGCTCTGAAAAAACAAAACAAACAGGAATTGGAACAGGTGGAAGGCTTAAGCTGAGCCAGCTTTTTGGTCTGTTCTTCATCATGTCTCAATTTCTGTAATGAAATTTTCCCACCAAACAGCCACACAAATGCCTTGGTGGTAGAGACTGAATTGGGTCTTTTCCGGAGAATGACACTTCTTCCATTGAAATGGCCCCTTTCTTGGACAGGGTGCTGGAGTGTGTGTGTGTCTGTGTGTGTATGTCTGTGTCTGTGTGTGTGTGTGTGTATACTTGTTTGCCTCGTGAAGCGGGCATTCAGGTGGCGCAAGGCTGAGAGTGACTTGTTTGGCTATTTGTGAAGAAGCTGGCAAACTTGGGCCTTCTCCCTGGCAGGGAGGAGAAAGGGCCGCTTGTTTCAGAAATATCAGCAAAAAGGCTGGTGCAGGTGGGGCCCGCATCAGTGAAAAGTTACTGGAAGCAAAGGCTGCAGGTGCTGCCTCGGGAACACGGACGTGTGCTTCCTGGGTAGGGCGCGGGAGAAAGAGGACTGCCAATCGCCAAATAGAACCACACTGTTGTCCCAGGGGTGAATGAAAAAGATGTTTCAGTGCTGTGGACGGATCTGGATGGTTTGCCCCGGAGGACAAAAAGTCTCCTATAAAATTCCATTTACATAGTCCTATCTCACTTGGGCTTTTGGTGACCAGATTCAATTGTGCTGGTGTCCCCTGTGCAGTGTGATATCATAGCTTCAGAGGAAGGCTTTATTTAGAGGTCACACTAGTTTGTCCTGGGGATGTAGTCATTTTTTGTGTCACGGACAATGTTTTACTGTGGAGATATGAGCCAGATGGCTCAGCCACTTGCAGTCCGGAGCTAAACAGTGTCTGTATTGTTGGCGAATAAACAGAATCTATTGTTTGCTGCTCATGAAACTCTAGTGCCCACCACTGTTTAGAGATGAAGTATTTAATAAATTGTTAGGTCTCGCTTAAAGAATCTGTAAAACAACATCTCAGAAGGACACAGGCCTCCAAAAATATAAATCTCATGTGTTCTTAAAAACAACAAGAACAACAGCCACCTTTCTCTCCGGCTTTCTTCCTTCCCCGCCCCCTCCATCTCTTGAGGCCATTCACTCTTACAGTAGTGAAGGCTCTGATTTTGTTTCTTTCCCATGGCAATCCATATGCTAATATGAGCTGTAACCCTTGTGCGGGGCGGTGGGGGGACAACATGACGCTTGTGCTCGGCCCCCTCCAATTTTCTCACCCCCTCCCAGCCATGGCTACCTATTTGCCAACACTGAACGGAACAGTGGAGCCTTATGGGGTAGCACGTGTGTCACGGAAATGCGGTTTGGAGATGCCCTTCCTCCCTGCTTCCTGAGATGATACTCTGAAGATAAAAGGTGTCGTGTCTGGCAAGCTCCTCTCGCATGCTGAATTGGCCTCACTCAGTAGGGAAATCTGCTCACTCACCCCAAGCAACAACAACAACAACAACAAATAACACCACAGCACAGCAACCTGGAAGGACTGAAAAATATTTGTTTCCTTTTGCAGAATGAGTGTAGAGTGTCACTTTCTGAGCATTTAACCACTCTTGGCCTTCCCCATCTTTTTTTTCCAGCATGCATCTTGTCTCTCTAAATAAAGCCCCCTTTTCCATTTAACTTCGCCCAGCTGTGGCTGGGTATATTGCAATGTCAGAAGTATTCGTTTCCTGCCTTAATTGCAGCCAGAGCCAACCTTGACTGGCAAGGAGAAAGCCACTGACAGGTTTGGGCTGTGTCCAGACCTCCTCAGACTTTCTGTCAGCCAACTGTTTGACAGTATATGCAAATGCATGCAAATGCAGGGACACTGGCCGAACACCTGCAGAAAGTGACCATCGCCACTCAGGCTTGGCCTCCCCTGTAACTGGGGGTTTTGAAATGCTGCTTGGTCGCTTTCTGTCAGTTTATTATGCATTTGTCAGCAGAACGTTGGGCTGATAAAAACACTCCTCTTTGTCCTGAAGAGCCGCAGAGCTCCATGTGGAGCTGCAAGTGCCAGGGCTAGTGGGATGGCTCCTGGCCAGCCCTTGTGAATCCTCCCCTCTGTCTGCGGGACCCGAGCGGCAGCATCCGAACTCTTGTGGGCTTGCCCGCATGGAGGAAGGCCTTCTGTTTCCCTGGGTGTAAAGATGTAGGCTTGATGGTGGGGCAACAGAGCGAAAGGCCAGCTCTCTCTAGCAGCTGGAACTTGGCGACTTTGAGGAATAATATGTCCTGGATTTTCAAAAGCCAAAGGAAAATCTGCCCGGGCTGTCAGGGAATTGGAAAGGGGGAGAGGGCCCGCCACCTCAAGCGGGAATGGAACTGCCAGCCACACACACCCCCTCCAGACTGTGGGAAGATGGCCAGGTGGCATGACTCCGGCAGCCACTCGCCGCCCGGCCATCTCGGCTCCCATCTGCTCAGGCCTTCACTCGCTTCCCACAACTTCTCTCTTTAAAAGGTACTAAGACCAGCCAGTCAGCTGCGATTTAAAAGTTGTATGTGAGACTTGTGCGTAGTTTTGAGTTTGACCTTTTTGCAGTAAGGCAGGTGACCTAAAAGTAAGGCAGGTGACCTAAGTATCGTGGCTCTAAGACCGTGAAGATCAGTGGACCAGACCCAGATTTTGGGGTCTTCCTCGAGCCATCAATGAGGGAGAAGTAAGATAGGGACACTGCAGACCAGTGTCCTGTGTGGTCCTTAAACATCGACCACTAGAACCGGGGGAAGCATTTTGCAATTTTTTTGGGTGCAGCCAGGCTTTGGTTCTGCAGAGTAATAAGTCATTTGGGAATGGTTGTGCAAAACAGGCCTTCAAAATCTCCCTATCCTCTCTACTTAGAGGTTGGAAGCACCTTGAAATCTAGGCAAATTCTTGTGTATTTTTGGGAACCTGAATATATACAACCTAAATATAGGAGCTTGGTGTCTTGAGTATAAATCTATAATCAACTCTGGCAAAATATGAGGAGTAAGCAGGTATTGCTTGTAATGAAAAACCAAGCTGGTCACGGTGGCCTGTAATCCCAGCACTTTGGAAGGCTGAGGTGGGAGGATCGATTGAGCGTAGGAGTCAAGACCAATCTCGGCAACCATTTAGCAAGACCGCATCTCTAAAAAAGTAAAAAAAATTTAGCCAGGTAAGGGGGTGAATGCCTGTAGTAATCCCAGCCACTAAGGAGGCTGAGGTGGGAGGATGGCTTGAGTCCAGGAAATCGAGGCTGCAGTGAGCCATGATCATGCCATTGCACTCCAGCCTGGGTGACATAGTGAGACCCTGTTTTGTTTTTTGTTTGTTTGTTTAAAAATAAAAAAACAGCTGATATCAGTGTAGACTGCTGATCCAAGTCATTTATACTCCAAAATGGATTGTTCTTTGGCCTAAGAATCATTTTGCCATTCATGCAACTAACATCAATCAAGTAATTGCCTACTCTTTCTTGTATATTAAGAGAAGTGAAAAGTCATGGTGAAGTCTCTTGAAATGTTTGATCATGCAGTCTTTTCTCTCTGGAGAAGGAAGAGGCTGATCTTTAGGCTTTCCAAAAACTGCTGTTCTGGGACTTAGTGGAAAATTGGAGTGCCTGGCTTCCAAGCAGGCATAATGGCTCTCTGCAAGACCAGGTATGTACAAACATCCCTTGAGCAGCTCTGCAAGCCTGATGCTTCACCAATGGGTGCCTGGGCTTCATAACTGCTGAAAATCATGGTGTTGATTATCAGCACAGTGATGGTGCCAGGTGCTGTGGAATCAGTGAGTTTTCCAATTATTGCTTTATTGCAGAGGGAGAAAGAGGGCAGCTTAAACTCAGTAATGTATATATTAGGTGCCTGCTAAGTACCCACACTGAGCATCTGCTGTTATTGATAAACTGAGGTACAGTGGCATCAATAGGAACAACTCAGGGCATACAGTAGACCAAGGCCATTCATTGTTGGCACTAGGACCCCAAAGCCCAGGTGCCAGTGCCTCCACATGCCTCCTCTTAAATATATCACACAGTATGTGCAACAAGAAAAACTCTTGCTGGGACCAAATAGCCACAGAAAATCCAGGGGGATCTGCATGTCAATGATAAAGGTGATTTGAATTAGAAATATAGGAGGCTTCAAAAAGGGACAGAGACGTGATGGAGGAGGCCTCCAATCAGGCCCTCAGTTCTTTTGAGAATCCATGAGACTGATACTGTGTGTGGCTGTCATAACATCAGCAAGGAATGAAAGCGGGAATTTCATCAACAGAGATTTTAGACATTTTCCTAACCCTGGTGTCTGGCGTAAGGGTGATTAGATCCCTCTCCTCTGTTCAGAAGGCCAGTGCAATTTCTATGGGTATGGTACCAGTTTTGTTTTACTGATTGGAAAGAGAGTTGGATCATACTAGCTGTAATTCATAATGTATGGGCATCTCTTATGTAAATAAGCCCACTCTTTGCCTTAAAAAAAAAAAAAGTCCGGAAAGAAATAAAATGCTACATAAATGAGACCGCTTCATTTCTCTCCTGCTTGTTCTTTCCCTCTCTTTCTCTCTCTCTCTCTTTTAAAAAATAAACCCAAGGTAGTTGTATTTAAGCAGCTTTAATGTCCTTTCAGGGCTGCGCACAGAGTTGTGGTCACTCAGGCAGCAGTAACTTTGAAAAAATGACCCGTCTACACCCAAACAATAACAGAATCCCCCTTTTTATGTTGGAAACGCCCACGGCTTTCTGTGCATCTCCAGACTCCCCACGTAGATGCAACTGTTTGACCAGCCTTCTACTGAACAACTTAATTAAGCAAAAGAAAACGTGTCAGTTTCTGCCAACCTCACAAAAACAGAGCTGTGGGGGTAAAAAGGGTCGTCGAATTAACCCACATTCCTGAACGGGTTCACTAAAGCGAGGCCTGGCTTTGCAGCAATGCCAAGGGGAGCCGTGCGCTGGGTTGCCATTCAGATTTATCAAGACATATTGTTCTGTAGATCATACTGAACACAATTAAAGCTGCAGTACCTCGGGGGGCTACAGCTAGGGTGTGAGCTTAGCTTAACTTAAAAAAAAAAAAATCTTGTCACGACACGGTGCCTACCATTGACATTCTGCACAGTTACAGAGACAAAACAGTTCTATCCGACCATATGAAAACAGCAAGTTGTTTTTTTCATTTTTTCCCGTTTAGTGTCCCTGCCCTCCCTCTTCCCCCGTTTTCCCTCTCCATGAAAGCACATGCAATATGCAAAGCAACTGTATACTCTGCATGCAATTTGTACTAGCCAGACCCAACCCGAATTTAATCCTTTTTTTTTTTTCCTCTCTTTTTGTCCTGAGGGCGGGGAAGTGTCCCAGCCTAAATCCTTCTCTGGAAGCTGGGAAAGCAGAGGCCCCAGGAATCCTGTTTCCTAGCCAATTAAATTTAGTTTTCTTTTCTTTTTTTTTTTTTTCAGGCTTGGATTTTGATTTTGCTTCCTTTATGTGAAGCCAGGAGAGAGCTTAGCTCCCAGCACTCCGTGCCCCACCCCCACCATATTGCAGCCTCCCGCAGTCACCAGGAAAAGCGGGGGCTTTCAGTGGCAGCCAGAAGGAATTCAGAAACATCACATTTCATTTTGGGAAGAATTGGATCAGCACCAGTTTGGTGTTGAGGCCATGAGATTGTGGCATTTTTATTCCACGTTATCCTCTCTTGGTCTCTCTCAGTGTGTATGTATGTCTGTGGGAGTCATCGTGTAGAATTATGCTCTGCAGAAAGCATCCCACACTTATTCAATTGCATCGTCCCACATTCTGGCTTGGGAGACACAGACTCGAGTCAACCTGCAGCTGCCTAATTTTGCAGGCAAGCAGCTATCCTGATGTTTGCAGGTTGGAGGCCTCCAAGTGACATACATCAGGAAGAAACGGGCTTTCCAATCCCAGATGAGCTGAAACACAAACGCTTTTCTGAGGAAACAGTTGGGGTCCTGTCTTTCCGAGCCCTTTTCGATGCAAGCAACCATTGATGAAGAAGCGTTTATGCTTTTGCTACCTATTGCAGGTGTTCTTCGCTGTGGAGATTTTGTCAGTGAAAGATTCAAAAGTGGTTCAATGATCAGAAGACCTTATTTGTTTGCTTTTGACCAGCTTTTTTGCTCTGTCACTCAGGGAGAATATGAACCACTTTGGCTAGTAAGATGGAAGAACATTAGCCAGTACGGAAATGTTCTACAGACAAGTGAGGGGACCCGGCAGAAGTCTGGCTTAGAAGATGAATGAATAAAACCCTGGGCAGAATGCAATAGTGGCAATAGGCACGCATTCTTTGCAGATGTGCACCGAAGGCTACAGGCTACTGTGTCTTTTTCTTCTGGCTTCTCTCTTGAGCTTCTGACACTGCACAGAAAGTGGGTCGGTCCTCTGAGAGGCTTGAAAAATGCAAAAGTTTACCACCAACTGGTGGGAATACGTGCAACACATGCGTAAAGCAAAGAGCATCAGTGGTGAAACGCAGCCTGCAGTTCCTCTCTGACAGTTATCCAGATAATTCATCTCAAAATAATGATTTTGCCATAAACATACAGAGATTGCAGGCAAAAGCCATCACCATTCGAAAGCTGTAACAAGAATGGCTTATTCTTTTAAGGGTTCCTTATTATCTACAGAAAATGATTCACATGTCCCATTGAGGTGCTCTAAGATCTGGGACTGGCTTATACGTTTATCTTTTTTGCCGAACAATTCAGGTTCCAGAGGGGATTTTTCTTTTTGGTCTGAAGGGTGAAGCTTGTCTGGTCTGCAGCTTTTGCAAACTACAGCCTGCTCAGTCGAGCTCATTACTCTGAGGTCTCCGTGCTGCCCCAAAGTGGCTCTTCTGGGGCCTGATGGAAAATCTGAGCCTAGAGCTTTAAGTAGACATAACGCCCCAGAGAGACATCCGATCCTCAGGGCAGGCGCACCAGCCACCTGGGCCCCTTACTCTGCCTGCGGTCCCACTCCTGGCCTTTGCTTTGGGATTCCTGCTCTCGGATGCCTGGACTTGTCTTCCTCTGTCCCCGGGATAGGAAGCGCCGTCTTTGCCGAGGGCCCAGGGCTGATCTTTGTGCTTGCAGTGGTTCAAGTCTCCTCTCTACCTCTTCCCTGCAGTAAGATCTTAGGCAAATTACTTAACCCCACCGTACCTCAGTTTACCCATTTGTAAAACTGGGCTAATAGTAGTATCCAACCTCAGGGAGCTGTTGGGAGGCTTAAGTGGGTTAATTTATGCAAAGGACTTAGAATCCTGCCTGGTGCATAGTAACAATTGTCATTATCTCCCCTGTTAGTCTTTAAACTCCTTCAAGCCTCCAGCATTGCTTTACTTATTGCAGCAAAAGTTCCAAGAGTAAATAATCCTCAAACTATCTCCGCTCTGTTGGGCGCGGCACAGGGCAGGTGTAGACTTGGCTTGCAAACCTTCCTTCTATTGATGTGGGCTCAATAGCCACACCCCTGGCTTTCCAACCAAATCAGAGTGCTGGTCCCTGGAAAGACTTCCCATGACAAATGGCAGCAGGACAAAGGCTGAATTCGATCAGACCCTTCTTTCACCTTGTTGGTGCTGCAGGGAGAGGGAGGAGGGGCAAAGACTTAGGGCTGCCTCACTCCCACTGACCCTCCAACTCCCTCACCCTGCAGCGGAGAATGGGGCTCAGAGACATACAGTGACTCACTCAGGGTCACACAGCAAGGGCTGGGCCTAGAACTCTGTCTTTAACCTCTTGTCTATTTGTTTTTCTGGGAACCATCATCACATTCAGATGGCAACCATCATCACATTCAGATACGGAATGCAGCGTTCAACATAGCCTTAACTTACTCAAACGTTTCCTTTCAAGAACTTCAGGCTTAAAATAACCCAGACGGGGTTTAACGTACCGCTGCAACGTGAAGAGAAACTGACTAACTCCCTCTCCCAAATGTGCTTGGCTGTGTGTCTTATACACACAAGGACCGTTTGGGCACATCTAAGGGTTGTAATACAGCCGGGCAATACCAGAGGGGCAGAGCGACAGCCACGCACGCAAGGCACTGAACACTTGGACTCTGACAACCCTCTGCACCCGCAGCCCCAGGCCCTCATCCTTGCTCCCTGGCTGCCCCGGAGCCCACCCGCCCTGGAGCTGCCTAGCCCTCGATTAGCGGCTGGGAGGTTTTCTAACAAGCCCAGGCTTGATGGGAGCCTCTTGTTGGTTGAAATTTATGACCGCACTTCCTCCGAGAGACTTCCCACGTTGAATTGTTGAACGCTTCTGACCCTACCGCCCCAAACAAGGGAAGGGTGGGGAGGGGAGGCGGGGCAGGCAGAGGCTACGGGGAGAGGGAGGCGCGGCTCAGCCAGATGTCCGGGGGCGGGAGGTGCAGAAGCCGGGAGCGAGGACCTGTGGGCGCCGGAGCGCAGGGACCAGGTCGCCGAGGGCGCACGGCTGTCTGCTGCGGAGCGCGCCACCCAGGTCACCATTGGCGGCAGATGGACCCAAGCTTGGAGTTGGGGTGGTGGGGTCAGAATCCGCCCGGGCCCAGCTCGTCCCATCAGAAACGCCCTCCGAGGAAGGAAAGAATTGCTGAACCTGGGAGAGGTGGGATGGGTCTGTTGGTTTCTAGGTCCCTGGTGTGTTTTGTAGACACTCGTTCGTCTGCAGATGGTATTTGGACAGGTTCCTCTTGCGCTGTCTACTCTCATCTTCAGCTAAAAGAGAGTCCCGAATCCGTTTCATGGATGGTCACTGTTACTCCTTCCTTCCTCCTGTTCAGGGGAAGGAGAGACGCATGGTGAAGAGAATCTTGGTTCACAGCTTCCCAAACTTGGCTGCACATTGGAATCACCTAAGGAGTTTAAGAACTATACTGATGCTGGCTGGGCGCGGTGACTCATGTCTGCAATCCAAGCACTTTGGGAGGCTGAGGCAGGTGGATCACCTGAGGTCAGGAGTTCGAGACCAGCCTGACCAACATGGAGAAAATCCGTCTCTACTAAAAATGCAAAATTAGCAGGGCGTGGTGGCACATGCCTGTAATCCCAGCTACTCAGGAGACTGAGGCAGGAGAATCGCTTGAACCCAGGGGGCGGAGGTTGCAGTGAGCCAAGGTCGTGCCACTGCACTCCAGCCTGGGCAACAAGAGTGAAACTCCGTTTCAAAAAAAAAAGACAGAAATATACTGACGCTAGGTCCCACTCCCCCAGGAGTGTGATTTAATTCATCTAGGATGAGGTCTGGGCATCTGAGTTTAAGAAGCTCTCCTGGTATCCTAATGAGCCAGCTCTCCACAGCCAGCCTGGCATGATATTTAGGGTGTCACTCGACATTAAACATCTGAGCAGCAGGTTTAACTTCAGGCTTACACTTACAGATTAATAAAATGGAATTTTTTGACTAGCGGCTCATCTAAGCAGGCCAGCCATGTACTAAAATAACCTTGTGCTAACCAGAATGTTCTTTATGGCGTAGGGGAGCAAGTTGCAGTTCCCATGACCAGTGTAGTCGGATGCATCAACTCATTGTGGGCCCCTAGGTCTTGGGATAGAGGCACATCCTTAACTAGGTCCTGCACCCTGTGGCCTGGACTCCCTCACCAGCTTCTTCTAGAACCCCATGGGGTTCCAGCCACACCATGGGATGCATACATGCTTCATCGAATTGACAACATGCTCATTGTTTAGCATTTATGTTAGACGTTGCTTCCTCCCATGACAGCAGCTCCCGACCTCCCAGACCATGTCAAATCTTCCTGCTATGTGCTCATCATTCCAGTCCTTCTCCTACACAGCCATGATTGCATAGAAATCCAGTGAAACATGCCTTCTTTACTCATTGCTACAGCTCTTGAGCCATAATAAATATTGGTCAAACTATGAAGACGGGCCACTCTTATTGCCTAAAGACCATCTTTGGGATCTAGTGTTGCATTCACCTGGATTTTGTTGGCTCAGCCTTAGGGCTGGTGTGTAGATATTCTGACAAAGGAGTTTGGTTCACTGGATTGCTTTGCCGCATGGTGGCTGTTCTGTTGTTAACGGTACTGAGCCCTTTATGGGTTACTTTGTGCCTCTGTGAACTCAACTATAAAGCCAGCAGGGATTACAGAAAACCCATGGGACTTCAAGGTAGAGGCGTGTTACAGTTGTGAAATGCCATGAACATGCAAAAGTTTCATACACATGATAGAAGTTTTCACGATTCTTTCATGATGGGCATTTCCTAGCAAACTGTCAATGGCGTACTTAAAATGTTTAAGTACACTGTACCCAGAAAGCAGGGTGCAGCGGTGTATGCCTGCAATCCCAGCTACTTAGGAGGCTTAGGTGGGAAGATCTCTTGAGCCCAGGAGTTCAAGACCAGCCTAGGCACCATAGTGAAACCCATCTCTTTAAAAAAAGAAAAAAAAGTTTACAAAAAGAATAATCATTAAAGTTCAAATAGTATAATCAAAGTAAAATAAAAGGAAACTAAGATTTTTTTTTTTTTTTTTTTTTTTTTTTGAGACGGAGTCTCACTCTGTAGCCCAGGCTGGAGTGCAGTGGCCGGATCTCAGCTCACTGCAAGCTCCGCCTCCCGGGTTCACGCCATTCTCCGGCCTCAGCCTCCCGAGTAGCTGGGACTACAGGCGCTGCCACCTCGCCCGGCTATTTTTTGTATTTCTTAGTAGAGACGGGGTTTCACCGTGTTAGCCAGGATGGTCTCGATCTCCTGACCTCGTGATCCGCCCATCTCGGCCTCCCAAAGTGCTGGGATTACAGGCTTGAGCCACCGCGCCCGGCCTAAGATTTCTTGAATATTGACACTGTCAAGTACTTTTTGTATATGATGCCATGTAATCCTAACAATATACCTATAACATAGGTTGATTATTACCATTTCACAGACACAAAAGTGAAAATTCAGAAAGATTCAGTAAATTGCCCAATGTCACATGGCTAGTAAGGGGTGAAAATGAAATTTGAAAAAAAGTATCCCAAATTTCCTACTCCATACCACTTCCCTTTTAAAAAGAAAGAATCTTGAGGTGATGGAACTCTAGATTGTCATTTGGTGATGATATCTGCATTTTGGCTATTTCTGTGTTGCAGAGAGGAAATAATCCTGAAGAAATTCCAAGAGAGACACCAATGCTTGTAAAACAAAATAAAACACAAAACCTTGGCAAAACACCCAAATCTTATTTTCCTTGAAATTCTTTGATCAACAGACCAAGGAACTTAGCACTTGCATCCAAACAGAACAGAGAGTTTTTGCTTTGCAGCCTAGAGAGTGATCAAAGTCTTTAGGCCAGAGCCACTTGAGACCAATAGACCCAATAAAGAACAACCTAGCACAGAATTGGACTATTAGCATTATTTGGAAAAAGTTGAACAATATTTCTTTACTATGTGTAACGCATGAGACACAAAATTAGAAGTGTAAATTTTATTTTATTGTTCCATTTAGAATTAAGCCAACATATACATTATAGATTGTATCTATCTACAATCAGGTCTGATCATATCTTTTTCTTGCTTTTCTCTCTGGTGACACCTTTTCAGATAGGTTTTTCTAAAAACCTATGACAATGACACCAACATTTTCAGATCTGTTTAAATCACAATTTTGAAATTGTATTCTTCCTTAGGAATTCCATTTCATGTATCTCTCTGTCATTTTCTTATCCCCCAAAACTCCTTTTTAAAATTTGGTAACTGTTATGTGGTTTTATTTTCAGAGATTGTAAGTCAGTTGGTTATACCCCGAAAGGATGGCAGGCATTCTGAGTCTGACCGTGATTTAAGGGTTTTCCATGAATTATCTCGTCTTGTGAAATCAAGATCCAGGAAATATAAATCCTGGAGTTTCCAGCCACTAGGTAAATCAAGATAGATCGTTGGATAATGGCCCTAAAAGAATCCTAATCACAGAAATGGGAAACATTTTATTAAAAATTCAGACTCCATCCTCGACTGGATTTCTTAGGCCTCAAGATTCTCAAAGCATCATTTCTACTCTTCAAAACAAAGAAAAAGAGAATGAGGTTTTCCTGAAACGGCAACATCATTTTGAATCTGATCCAAGGGGAGTGAGAGCGAGATTGTGGCGATGACTTTCCTGGCTGGCTAGATGGGTGGTAGTTTGGTTCACAGAAATGGGGGAAGATGGAAAGGGCCCAGGTTTGTGGGAGAAAAGATCTTGAACTTTGTTTTGGATATTTTGAGTACAAGCTGCCTTTAAAACATCCAGCAGGTGTGGGTTAGGTTGTTGGATACCTGATCTCTGAAGGTGGAGATTAGCATTTGCGAGTCGTGGTCACATAGACTGCAGTTTGAGCCCCAGTGGGGAGACTGCTCAGAAAGAACTAGAGTGAAAAAGGAGGGATCCTGAGCTCTAATATTTACATGCCCCATGGAGAATCAACTTATGAACAAAAGCCTGAGAAGATGTAGCCAAAGAAGTAGGAAGAAAACCAGGAGAATGTGGAGTCACAGAATTCAAGACCATACAATATTACAGTTAGGCAGGGTGGGTTATTACTGGCCAGTTCTGCTGGGGAAGATGAAGGCTGGAAAGACCTTTGGATTTAGTGGCCTGGAAGCATGTGGGCTACTTAGGTGGAGGGGGCTGTGTGGGCAGGGAGGAAATGGAGGCAGGAAGTGCAGATAATACAAGGAGAAACTCGCCTGGGAAGGATGGAAGGTGCTTGCTGGAAGTGGAAGTGAGCTGCAGGGAGAGCATTTGCTTTTTTTTTTCCCGATTTTAAGGTGGAAGAAAATGCTTGTGTTTAAATGATGGGGGAGGGTTCCACAAAAGCAGGAGATGTTGAAGCCAGAGAAGACAGCTAGGATGATTCACAGGTGCCTCAGGAAAAGGGAGGGCCGAGGACTCAACCAGGTGGCCTCATATGACCTGGGCTGGAGAAGAAAATTCCATTCTTATGGAAATGAAGGGACCCAGGAGAGGCTAGGGCAGAGGCAGGAAAGTACTGAGGGCTGGGGATGGGAAAATGAGGGCATTTTTCTCTGATGGCTTCTATTTTCTCTACTAAGCAGTAGAAAGGTCATTTGCTGAGAGTGACAGGGAGGTAAGGGGCAGTGGTCTACGGAAAGCAGAGAAGGTCATGAAAGGTACCACAGACAGTAAGAGTGCTCACTGAGCAGTGAACCATTTTAGGGTTGCTGGTAGAGAGTTGAGGGGTGGGCAGATAATTGTAAATCAGAACCCCGATCAGATTCATGCTCAGCAGAGCATGCCTTCTTGGGAATAAATCCAGACAACTTGGTGCCTGGTTTTCGAACACTCCTTGTCCCCAGGTTATAACGGGTGAAATGGTGCCTTCCAGAAAGACATGTCCCTGTCTCAACCCCTGGAACCTGTGAATGTGCCCTCATTTGGAAAAAAGAATGCAGAGATAAGCAAGTTAAACATCTCAAGATGAGATACTCCTGGATCATCCAGTTGGGCTCTAAGTCCAGTGATAATTGTTCTCACAAGATACACACAGAAGAGAGACACAGGAAGAAAGAGAAGAGAAGAAAGCCCTATGAAGGTGGAGGCAGACATTGGAGCGATGTGGCCACAAGCCAAGGAATGCCAGGAACCACTTGCAGAAGCTGGAAGAGAAAAGGAAGCATCCTCCCCTAGAGCCTTCGGAGGGAGGGAGGCCCTGCCTTTTGCAATTTGCACTTCCAGAACTGTGAGAGAATACATTTGTGTTGCCTGAGCTGTTAAATTTACGGTACTTTGTTATGGCAGTCAAAGGAAACTGACACACGGCCCTTTCCATGGCACCCTCTCCTATGTCTTGTGGGTCAGCACCCTTCCTGCTCCCCACTTCCCTGCTTTTGGGGTGGTTCTTCAACCCTAAGCCACGCTTCCTTTGAGAGAGGCTGTGGCCTGTGGCCTGAAGTCCGTGCTGGACCCCCAGCTCCCGGTTTCCTAGCTATGTGACCTTGGACAAATTCAATTGCAACTGGAGCAAAATCGCTACTGCCAACTCCCGGAGATTTCCTGGAGGGATCAGTCAAAACTGCTCCCGCATTGCTTCTCTGTAAACTTTGTTTGCGATTTCCGCTCTAAATTCCCAAGCTGCTCCTACCTCTTGTCATTCTCCTTCATGGGGCACCATTCATTTCAGAGGTGCTGAGGAGGCATTTCTTTGGACCCCCCTGGCTCTGGGTGCTCAGTGCAGCTTCCCGGGGACTCCACTATGCGTGTCTTTGGTGAGAGGGTCCTTTTAGAAACCACAACACAGAGAATAGTAGGTTGCCAGGGTCTCTAAGGATGTCGCTTTGTCTTAAGAGCAAGGTTGAACTTCCACAAAAAGGACCAGGAATGGACTTGACTGCTCCTTCATTTCCTTTTTCTTTCCAACTCCAGTTCTCTCTCTCTCTCTCTTTTGAGAAGGGGTCTCGCTCTGTCTCCCAGACTGGAGCGCAGTGGCACAATCGCAGCTCACCGCAGCCTCAACCTCCCAGGCTCAAGAGATCTTCCCACCTCAGCCTCTCAAGTCCCTGGGACTAGACGTGCACACCATCATGCCCTCCTAATTTTTTGATACTTTTTTGGTATAGACCAGGTCTCATTATCTTGTCCAGGCTGGTCTCAAACTCCTGAACTCAAGTGATCCTCCCGCCTCAGCCTTCCAAAGTGTGGGGATTACAGATGTGGCCACTGGGCTGGTCTCCAACTCCAGTCCTCTTAAAACTCTCTCCTAGAGCACTGAGAGTGCTTCCTGCCTAGCTTTGTGGGTATGGCTTAAATCTTGGGCTGAAAAGCAAAAATTTCAGAGCTCCAGCTGGTGTGCCCAGCAGGGGTGACAAGGTGTGGCTGAAAACCTGCTCCCTCAACTTGCTCCCTCCCAGTGATCAACTTGTACTCAAAGTCCCACATGCAAGCAAACTGGGACGGTTGGTCACCCTGTCCTCAGCCTGAAGCCAGGTCTGCATGCTCTGCAAAAGTCATGTTTCTCTGCGTGCTAAGATGGGGGGAGGAAAAACCCCAGCCTTCACCTCCACCTTTTTCTAGTTACAAAGAAAGGCGAATTTCGGTTGGAGAGTGGCTCTTCCCTTTTGTGACTTCATCCCTCTGCTCTCTCTTCCCCACTGGGGCTGTGGAAGGCAGCATCAGGGCTCTTTTCTTTCTCTGAAAAAGTTCCATCTTTTCTCATTGTAATAATAATGATAAATGATCATTGTAGATGCTTTAGGCAATAAAAAATGTAAAGAAGTAAATTAAATTCACCAATAATTTCACCAGCCAGGGTGATGATAATGAGGAGGAAGATGATGAAAATGATGATAATTAGCACTTATTGACTGTTTTATGTGGCGCCATTCTGAGCTTTTCATAGGTAGTAAAACACTTAATCTTCAAAAGAGCCCCCCCCTTTTTTTTCTTTTTTCTTTCTTTCTATTTTTTTTTTTTTTTTTTGAGGTGGAGTCTTGCGCTGTCGTCCAGGCTGGAATGCGGTGGCATGATCTCAGCTCACTGCAACCTCCGCCTGCCAGGTTCAAGCAATTCTCCTGCCTCAGCTTCCCAAGTAGCTGGGACAACAGGTGCCCGCCACCACACCCAGCTAATTTTCTGTATTTTTAGTAGAGACGGGGTTTCACCGTGTTAGCCAGGATGGTCTCGATCTCCTGACCTCATGATCTGTCCGCCTTGGCCTCCCAAAGTGCTGGGATTACAGGCCTGAGCCACCGCGCCCAGACAAGAACCCTTTTTTTACTGGTGGGAAACCAAGGCACTGAGAGTTTAAATAAATTGCCCAAGGCCTCAGGATTGCTATTTGATGTTCAGACCCATATTTTAAATTGCACACCATGCCTCAAGATAGCAGAGAACTGCGCTGGGGCTCTGTCTTCAGCAGTTCCTAAATTATGTCCTGCCAGAGCCCTGGCGTCCTTTGGGCCACACTCAAGTGTCCTAATGAAAATGGATGGCTGTGGTCTTTGCCCCAACTCACTGAGACCGTTGAGGGCAGGAAACAGCCCCCCTCCCCACCACTTTTTGCTTGCTCAGTTTTACTTCCAAGCTCTGTTTTCTTACATCTTCGTAGTCGTGGCCACATTTATAAACTCAAAAGTGACATTAAACGGCATCTCATCTGACACTGATTAGTATGCTTAGTAGTTTTTGGTATCATTAAACTGTGTTTCTTGGGGTTCCACAAAGAGCCTGCTGACCTCCCATCCCCCTAGCAGGAGGCTGGAGGATGGCGCCTCCCCGCAGAGCCTGGAGCGTCCCAGGGGCTTCTTCTGGAACCTGTCCTCCTGCTTCCCTGCTCCTTTCAGGCCGCCCTGCCACCTGCCCAGCCTGGGGAATGAATGGGAGCTGTCAGCCTCTGGGCAGAGTTATGGAGGCCCACGGGCCGCTGGTTGCCTAAGGAACCGGCCCAGGCGCCTCTCATCCCTCGGGCGTCCTCGCTCCCAAGTCCCTTCAGCTCCCACTTGAGTCTTTGTCTCTCTCCGGACACCCCAGGCCACAGGCCGAGGTTAAGATCCTGCCCCTGGTTCTGTTGTTCTCAGTGGGCGCCGCCTTCCCGGCCCCCTCCCTGGCCCAGATGACAGCACTTAGTGACCTTTCACACGAGCACTTCAGGCCTTTGTGTGGGGCAATTGGTCTTCCTGCTCTTTCTGTGAGCGGACACGGATGACAGCATTACAACTGTCAGCCCGCGGGGGCGCAGCGGGAGCCATGGGCTGGCAGGGCAGCCTGGGGCCACGCTGCGGCAGTCACAGCCACAGCAGGGCCGGTTAGAGGAAGCTGGGACCGTGGTGGGCCCCCTCACGCCTAGCCCGGGGTGACTCAGGCCTCAAGGAGGCGTGTGCAAGCAGGCTCTGGAGAGCAGCACCCCCACCTCCAAGGAGGAGCTGTGCATATTCAGTGCCACCTGCCTATGGCAAAGGAAGGCCACATGTCCCAAGATGACTCCTGCCGACCTCTGTGGACACAGACTCGGGGCTGCTCCTGGTTATGCCTTAGGTGTGCGACTCCACAAGGAAGTCATCTCATCAGTTTATGTATTTATTTTTCTCTCTATATATATTTTTGAGACAGTGTCTTGCTCTGTTGCCCAGACTGGACTGCAGTGGCTGCGATCAGGGCTCACTGCAGCCTCAACTTCTTGGACTCAAGCGATCCTCCTACCTCAGCCTCCCAAGTAGCTGGGACTACTGGTGTGTGCTACCATGCCAGGCTAATTTTTGTTGTTGGTGTTGTAGAGGCAGGGTTTCACCATGTTGCCCAGGGTGGTCTCAAGCTCCTAGGCTCAAGCAATCCTTCCTCCTTAGCCTCCTAGAGTGCTGGGATTATAGGCATCAGCCACTGTGTCAGGCCCATCTCATCTCTTTTGACCGTCAGCCACATGGTTTTCCTTGTTCCAGGTCTATTAGGAAGGAAATATAAAATACCTTCAGCTCCCTAGAGAAAAGCCCTATGTATAATCCAGACTACAATAAATATGAGCTATAGTGCTATTATTGACTGCATTACTCCTACTATGATTATTACTATTCTCAGAATTTCTCGGAGCGTTGTATTTCCTGACGCTCTGATGGAATATTAAAACTAAAGGAAAGGAAATGGAATAATACAGCCCATATAATTCCAGCTACATGAAAATAGAGTTGTATGTTCCAATTATATATGCATAGAATAAATGACTGGAAGGACGCACTACTCACTGTTCACAATTGTTATCCCTGGGAGGTGGGTTATACATGACATAGAGTTTCTTTTTCTCTCTATTTCAGTATATGTTTGAATTTGACATAAACCTGCATATCTTTTATAATCAGAAAGAAACAGTAAATGTTTTTAAAATATGCTCATTTGGGAGAGTAGGAAAGGGGGAGAGGTTAATGGGTACAAATACTAGAATAAATAAGACCTAGTATTTGCTATCACACCAGGATGGCCATAGTAAAGAAAATTTTAATTGTATATTTTTAAATATCTAAAAGAGTATAATTGGATTGTTTGTAACACAAAGGATAAATGGATACCGTATTTACCCTGATGTAATTATGCATTGCATGCCTGTTACCTGTATCAAAATATCTTATGTAATCCATATATACACCTATTACGTACCCACAAAATTAGAAATAAAACAGTTTTAAAAATGCTCATTTATATTTTGTGTGATTGTAAAAGACCCTAGGAATGTTCTCTACTTCTCTTCTGTTTATTTGAAAATGAAGCAATTGCTACCTTCCTAGAAGCCGAGGGTAGGTTGCTTGAGAGAGGAAGTCTGACCTGACATACACATCCACCTTTAAGAAATGACTTCAAAAAGGGCCAAGAGGCTGGTGCGGTGGCTCACGCCTGTAATCCCAGCACTTTCATAGGCCGAGGTGGGTGGATCACCTGAGGTCAGGAGTTCGAGACCAGTCTGGCCAACATGGTGAAACTCCGTGTCTACTAAAAATAGAAAAATTAGCCAGGCACGTTGGTGCGTGCCTGTAATCCCAGCTACCCAGGGAGGCTGAGGGGGAAAAATCACTTGAACCCGCAAGGTGGAGGTTGCAGTGAGTGGTGATCAGTGTGGGCAACAGAGCGAGACTTCGTCTAAAAAAAAGGGCCAAGAAAGGAACTGGAGTTTGCTCTCCTCCTACCTAAGGTGATGAAATGCAGACATGGCATATTTTCTGTGCCTTATCCTACCCTGGAATAATCTAGCAAGTTGTTTTGGGTTGCCAATCTTTTTCCTTCTAATTTGGTGCTAAGGGAATGGGCAGAATAAGTACCCGTGCGAGTGCAGATGCCTCAGCTTTGTGCAGTTGCCATTCGTGCCCCCAGAGTGTGGTCTCGTTGCATCATCACTAGGAGGACCCCTCTGCCCAAGGGTGCCCCAGGAAGCACACACTGAAGGCACGTGTGGAGCTCTGGTTAGCGTCGCTTCCGTTTCAGGTAAATAAGAAACCTTCGCCCTTCTGCTGTTTCAGGCAACCCTTAGTAAACTCATGGGCATTTTTTCCTTTTTTTGAGAGAGTCTCGCCCTGTCCCCCAGGCTGGGGTACGGTGGCGTGATCTCAGCTCACTGCAACCTCCAACTTCTCAGTTCAAGTGATTCTCGTGTCTCAGCTTCCCAAGTAGCTGGGATTACAGGCACATGCCACCATGCCCAGCTAATTTTTATATTTTTAGTAGAGACACGTTTTCACCCTGTTGGACAGGTTGGTCTTGAATGCCTGATCTCAGGGGATCCACCTGCCTCGGCCTCCCAAAGTGCTAGGATTACAGGCATGAGCCACTGTGCCTGGCCAGAATTTCTTGCATTTTAGTAGAGATGGGGTTTCACCATGTGGCCCAGGCTGGTCTCAAACTCCTGAGCTCAGGCAATCCACCCGCCTTGGCCTCCCAAAGCTCTAGGATTACAGGAGTGAGCCATCGTGCCTGGCTGCATTTTTTAAATCTTCGTCTCATACATCCTCCTCAGTCTTCTAAGACCGTAGACGTGCGATTTGCAATTAACTGAAATCAAAAAGTCTCGTTTTAAGTGTCATAGTGATATGGTGCAAACCTAGAAGGCTATCACTGGGGAGCGTTTTTCTTGGTCACACTTGATGTTGGGCAAGTTATCAAGGCCTCCAGACACTTCAGCTTGTCCGACCTTAGAGCCTGCATTTACACTGATTGGCGAATTGCTCAAAAGAGAGCCACGGGCCATTGCACATCAGCTTTGTTTAGTGACAGAGGAGTTGATCCATGCTCTACCTCTCCCTCACAAACTCACCTCTCCCAGCCTTTTTCCTCAGTTGGATTGGTTTGACATCTGATTGCAACGTCTTTACAGATGATCAATCTATTCTTTTCAAGGGGCAAATCAAACTCAGAAAATTTCTGTCAACACAAGAAGGCAACGAAAAAAAAAGGAAGAGAAATGCTTTAAACCCAAAAGTAGGACTTTGAGAAAAGGCAAGTTGCAGAAGCAAGAGGTCCAGGGACACAGGCTCATCAGGACAGGGTGAGATGCCTGTCTTGCAGAGGCTCAAACACCAAGGATTTATGATACCTTTTCCTTTATTTTGGCCTCAGAAAATCCCATCTTCTCCCTTTAAAGTCATTTCCCAAATGCTCACCAAAGCTTCTCAAAAAGTTGTTTTTAAAAAATAAAATAGAGATTTTATTGTAAAAGCAGTTTTTGTTAATTGTTAAAAAAAAAGTCAGTAAGTACCAAGGAAAAAATAAAAATCAACCAAGTCCCACCATTCAGAGGAAAATACTGTTAACATTTGGTTGACATTTTCTCAAACATTTCTCTTTTTACACATTGAATTCTATGAATTACTATAGGGTTCTTTCTCTATCCAGCTCTCTAATCAACTAAAGCTCCACATCATTATTTCAAATCATTTCAGATTATTTCAAATTCAGATCATTATAATGATTGCATAGTATTTCATTATAAGTTCATAGCAAAGTTTGTTAAGCTTATCCCATAAGGATGGTCATTTTGGCTAATTCCTATTTGCTTTTAATATTAAAATAAACTGGCCAGGTATAGTGGCTCAAGCCTGTAATTCCAGCACTTTGGGAGGCCAAGGCAGGAGGATTGCTTGAGCCCAGGAGTTTGAGACCAGCCTGGGAAACAAAGCTAGACACTGTCGCTACAAAAGCTTTAAAGAATTATCTGGGTGTGGCCGGGCGCGGTGGCTCAGGCTTGTAATCCCACTTTGGGAGGCCGAGGCGGGCAGATCATGAGGTCAGGAGATTGAGACCATCCTGGCTAAGACGGTGAAACCCCGTCTCAACTACAAATACAAAAATCAGCCGGGTGTGGTGGCGGGCGCCTGTAGTCCCAGCTACTCGGGAGGCTGAGGCAGGAGAATCGCGTAAACCCGGGAGGCGGAGCTTGCAGTGAGCCGAGATCGTGCCACTGCACTCCAGCCTGGGCGACAGAGCGAGACTCCGTCTCAAAAAAAAAAAAAAAAAAAAAAGTTATCTGAGTGTGGTGGGGCGCATCTGTAGTCCCAGCAGCTCAGGAGGCTTAGGCAGGAGGATGGCTTGATCCCAGGAGTTCCAGGCTGTGGTGAGCTATGATTGTACTCTTGTACTTCAGCCTGGGTCGCAGAGCGAGAACGTCTTGGGGAAAAAAGGAGCAACTTTATGATGAATGTCCTGATACGAAGATCTTTAAGCTCTTTTGCTATGCCTCCGTAGAATAAATTATTTGAAGAAAGATTGCAGATTCAAAGGGTAAGCTCATTAATCATTTATATAATATATAATGTATATAATATATAATACAATACATAAAATTTGCAAGGGACTTTTATGGACCCAAAGTTTAGATGTGTTCAGTCCTTGGGCATTGAACAGAGGCTAGCATGTCTTTTAGATACTATACTTAATTTTTTTTTTTTTTTTTTTTTTTTTTTTTTTTTTTTGAGACGGAGTCTCACGCTGTTGCCCAGGCTGGAGTGCAGTGGCGCGATCTCGGCTCACTGCAAGCTCCGCCTCCCGGGTTCCCGCCATTCTCCTGCCTCAGCCTCCTGAGTAGCTGGGACTACAGGCGCCCGCCACCACGCCCGGCTAATTTTTTTTTGTATTTTTAGTAGAGACGGGGTTTCACTGTGGTCTCGATCTCCTGACCTTGTGATCCGCCCGCCTCGGCCTCCCAAAGTGCTGGGATTACAGGCTTGAGCCACCGCGCCCGGCCAACTATACTTAATTTTTACGTTCAAGCCGCGGGTACTCGAAATTCTCTGGGGACCCACTCACAGTAAGTGCCTCAACCCCTCTAAACCCTGCAACAGGCTTCTATCCCCCAAACCTCTTAGGAGAACTTCCTTTTCGGTGGGGAGCAAAGAAGGAAACAAGCCTTCGTTAATAAAGAAGGAAAGAGGAACTGGCTTGTATTGAAAAACAGCCCGGCTGGACTCCATGATGGTCGCTTAAATCTTCGCCCGAGGAGCGAGGAGCGGGAAAGCTGCCTTTCCTGGGAGAGAAGTTTAGACCTCAAGAACTGAATTCTTAAGTTGAAGGCAGAGAAAGTAATAACACACTGGTTCACTCTAGAAAGTTTTTTTTGTTTGTTTTGTTTAATTTGTTTTTCTTCTTTGGTGACAGTCTAATTACAACTACTCTGTTCTTATTGACCTTATGAGGCTTTTTTTTTTTCACAATTTGGAAGAATTAAAAATTACAGCTTCCATGAATAAATATAACTCTTAGCTCCTTCTTACTAACTAAATGCAATTGGGGAATAAATACAGTGAGTGTTCACACACACACATACACACACACATACACACACAAAAGAAAAAGAAAAAAGAAAAAAAAAAGAAAAAGGTGAAGAATAGAAAATTGTTTAAGTGGCCAAAGAAACTATCCTATTGTGTAGCAGGCCAAGCTATGCCAGCTATATGTAAATGTAAGCAGTGGCCTGTGTTCCTGTGTCCACTTTGAAGTTGCCATCTGAATTTAATTCTGCCTTTGTGATTAAATCAGGCCATTACGTTTAATCTCACTTAATAGTAAGAAACGTCCTTTGTTGTTTTCTATAGGCAACATATTCTGCCCCTAACATATACAGCTTGGTATTCACACTTTACTATTAATCCCCGATGGCTGATAATTGCTTCATCTCCAAGCCCTCTGTCCAATTCACAAGGGGCTGATTGCAACTATTCTTCCCCTATACATTAATGCACTGTTTGGGTCTTGCTTCTTTGGCTCAGTGAACCCTATCAAGCTGTCCACATTTTCTGGGCATGTGGGTGTATTGTGAGATGTTAAATTAAATTCTGTGTTGACCTCCCTAAACGCCAGAATCTATTAGCCCCTGCAACGTAGCTGATTGACAAGTGGGACTACTTTTCCACTCAAAATCCTGCAATAAGAAACAACAACAACAGGCTGAATATTTTGTTTCTACGCAGAGCCTGGGGTCTTCTTACCGCTGTCTTGTTATTTACATGCTCATGACTACGGCAGGACCAATTGCATTATTGCCACGATGTTGCTTCATTGATCTTCCATTTGTCTGCCTTATCATTTCTCTGGGAGAAATTGTTAGACCCCCAGAGAATCGCCATGCATTGCTTTAAGGTTTGAAATGGAAATTTCTCCTTTTTGTTTTTTTTTCCAAAACTGTTTTGGACGATGAGTCTTAGGGCCTTCACTGTTATCTGTGACATGAATAGCTCAGACGTAAAGATCTCAGAGGCAAAATACCAACCGGAACAGGCTTCCTTCCGTCTTTGCTTTTTGCACCTAAGGTAACAGATGCAGCTAATTTTAATGTTAAGCTTTACAAAAGAAAAGAAGCTTTTCTTTCTCTTACCCATTCATTAGCTTGGGCAATAGCTACCAGGCTTTTCATTGTGCTAAATTAGGAATGCTATCATTATCAATTTGACTTTGTGGTTCCAAAAGCACTATGAGCTGCTCATGCCTAGTCCATATTAAGCACATAGAGTACCCAGAGTGTGAATGATACCCAGAGCCTATACGTAGCTGCCTCCTCCTGCCAAGAGCTTTGCTCAGCTTTACACACTGTCAGCCTCCCAGCTGCTGGTGGGACTCTTGGGAAATCCACGTGGCTATTTTAAATTTTTTCTGATTTTAAAAGCTAGCTCATAAAAGTAATTTTATTTTTATATATTATATAACTATAATGTATATACTATATAATTATATAGGTAATAATTGTAGAAGAGTTTTCTTATAGTTACCACAGGAAAATCTTAAAAGTTTGGAAAAACTAAAGAAAATATAAAAATCATTCTAAATCCCACAGATATAGCTGTAGTTATTATTTTGGTGTATTTTCTTTTCCTTTCTTTTAGACGGAGTTTCGCTCTTGTTGCCCAGGCTGGAGTGCAATGGTGCGATCTCGGCTCACCACAACCTCCACCTCCTGGGTTCAAGCAATTCTCCTGCCCCAGCCTCCCAAGTAGCTGGGATTACAGGCAAAGCGCCACCATGCCCAGCTAATTTTGTGTTTTTAGTAGAGACGGGGTTTCTCCATGTTAGTCAGGCTGGTCTCAAACTCCCAACCTCAGGTGATCTGCCTGCCTCGGCTTCCCAAAGTGCTGAGATTACTAGCGTGAGCCATTGCGCCCAGCCTATTTTGGTGAATTTCCTAGAATAGCTTCCTTCTGTAATTTACATGTGAATAGACTGGTAATACAGATTAAAAATACACACGTAATTTTTTTTGGATTTCCAAAGTGTTTTTATTAAATTAAATGTTAAATAATTGAGGCCTTGAGAAATGTGTGCCCTAGAGTGAATAATTCCCTTTTTTAAAAAATAAACCTTTTGTTTTGGAATCATTTTAAGTTTACTGAAAGTTTGCAAAAATAGTTCAGAGAGCTCCCCTATACTCCTCATCCAGCTTTCCCTATTGTTAACAGCTTATATAACTACATTTGTCACAACTAAGAAACACATTATTAATTTATTATTATTACATATTAATATATTATATTATTATATATAATATATGCAATTAGGAGTGTACATTTTCTTAACCTGCTTCCTTCACCATGTAAATAAACATTTTCTATGTCTCTAAATATTCTCATTTTCATTTTTTGAAAGAAGAAACTAAGGTAATAAGTATGACCGTCCAATCAGTTAGGTTCCAGGTAAAATACAGTGTCTAATCAGAAAGTATCTGTCTAATCTGGTAGTGTCTCATCAGAAGGCTGCTTCCAGCAAAGCCCTGGTCATGGGGGCACCCTCTAGAGGGGAGCTTTACCCAGGAGCACCCCGTCCCTAGCGAGGAACCTGCCCCAGTATCCATGCCAGGGTCTACTGAACGCATTTGGCGGCATCAGCCGTGAGCCTGGGTCTGGCCTTTGCAAAGGAGATTCTGAATATGAGCAAAGGGATCCCAGGCGTTATTATTTCCAGCTTCTCTTTTTAAACATTACTTTGAAGATAGAATATTTTCATTATAGAAATTTTTCTTTGCAAAGGAGATTCTGAATGTGAGCAAAGGGATCCCAGGCGTTATTATTTCCAGCTTCTCTTTTTAAACATTACTTTGAAGATAGAATATTTTCATTATAGAAATTTTTAAAAATGTATATAGAACAAAAGAAGCAAGCATAAATCATTCCTATGCAACCACTCAGAGATAACCACTGTCAACAAGTAGTTAGGTATTTGGAATCACACTGCTTTATAATTTACTTTTTCACTTACATCAGAATCATTTTCCTCTAACATTTAATATTCTTATAAAATTTCACCCCAGGGAGTGGCATAGAATTCTTCCTATGACTTTATCTTAATTATTTGATACTATCTTACATTTTTGGATCTTTAGGTTGTTTCTAGCAATTTCCTATTATAAAAGGTACTGTGATTTTTTCCTATTATATTTTCTCCTTTGTATATTTTTTCTATTATATATATTTTTCTATTATAAAGGGTGTAACTAGGTAACACACCTTATTCTTTCCTCAGGAAAGATCCTCAAAGGTGGGATTAGTGGGTTAGATAGAGGTTGGACCAGTTGGTGCCTTTCCTGGGTGCTGTTTTCCAAGAGGTTCAGAAAAAAACAAAAACAAAAGCAAAAAAGAAAACCCTGAATTTCGCTGCATTTGGTGGGGGAAACATTGTGAAAGTGAGATTCTCAGAAGAAAACACCAAACCCTCATCATGGCTTTGGAAAGCTGATTAGAAAGTTCTATCTGGTCAACTGTGATCCCACACAAGCACACAGGAGTGGGGGAATCAATGCAGACACCAGCACCCCGAAAAGACTCCCAGGACCTGGCAGAAAGATGATCGAAATAAAAAATAAGGGCCGGATGTGGTGGCTCATGCCTATAATCCCAGCACTTTGGAAGGTTGAGGTGGGCAGATCACTTGAGGACAGGAGTTCGAGACCAGCCTGGCCAACATGGTGAAACCCCATCTCTACTAAAAATAACAAAAATTAGGCGTGGTGGCACATGCCTGTAATCGCAGCTACTTGGAGGCTGAGGCAGGAGGATCGCTTGAACCTGGGAAGTGGAGGTTGCAGTGAGTGGAGATCATGCCACTGCACTCCAGCCTGGGTGACAGAGTGAGACTCCATCTCAAAATAAATCACTAGGAGGAAAAAAAAGAAGCAATCACACATTGTCGTTTGGTGGCTCAAAATCATGTTACTGCTGTGAATTATCACATGTTGAAGATACACACACAAGATCAAACCACGTGTAAGTTACATCAACCTCTTCGCTTCTTCACGCAGAGCTGGGACTTTTTACTGCCCATATTACCGCTGTGTTGCTGGGCTCTCAATTCCAGGATACTTTTGAGCTTGAAGCCTGTGTGAATTTATTACAATTGAATGTATCTGAATTATCTCTACATGATGATGGTTCTGTTATCTTATTGAATGAGAATTGCTGATTTTGGTTTTAGTTTATGCTAAGTTAAATATGGGATTAGACATGTAATTATTTTATATATATATATATATATATATATATATATATATTTTTTTTTTTTTTTTGAGACAGAGACTCACTCTGTCATCCAGGCAGGAGTGCAGTGGCGCAATCTCAGTTCACTGCAACCTTGAGCTCCATGGCTCAAGCGGCCCTCCCACCTCACCCTCCCAAGTAGCTGGGACTACAGACACAGGTCACTATGCCTGGTTAGTTTTTGTGGTTTTTGTAGAGATAGGGTTTAGACATATTGTTCAGGCATATCTTGAACTCCTGATCCTGCCCACCTCAGCCACTCAGGCATATGATTTTAAAGAAAATGTTTCTAAAGCATTTTGCCAAGTATAAAAGAGGAATGTTTTAAAGTTGTGCTGAAAAATTTAAGAAAAATGCTAAAACTATCTCAGCCTCAGATACATTTGTTGTAACACTGTGTTAATTAAAAATAAAGTCTACTAGCTCTATGAAAGTCACAATCCTCTGGCCGGGCATGGTGGCTCAGGCGTGTAATCCCAGCACTTTGGGAGGCCGAGATAGGTGGATCACCTGAGGTCAGGAGTTCGAGACCAGCCTGGCTAATACGGTAAAACTCTGTCTCTACTAAAAATACAAAAATTAGCCAGGCATGGCGGTGGGTACCTGTAACTCCAGCTACTTGGGAGGCTGTGGCAGGAGAATCGCTTGAACCCGAGAGGCAGAGGTTGTAGTGAGCCGAGATCGTGACACCGTACTCCAGTCTGGGCGAAAAGAGCGAGTCTCCATTTCAAACAAACAAACAAACAAACAAAAGTCACAATCCTCAGCAAACACCGTCTATAGTGGGAGTTGATTTTAAATGGATTGAGTGGGGCAAGCTCCACAAAGGGTTTGCTTTAGCTCAGGCGTGGCGCTATCCTTCACCTCTAACTCCTGGGAGAGAGAAGCAAACAGTGAATGTCTTAACGAAATAAAAACAGATGCCAGGAAATAGAAAGATGGACTATACGTTCATAAAATAAGAAGACTAGAGCTTCCTTGGGCACCCATGTGGCCTGTGGAACTGGCCTTTCCTGTGTTTGAAATGCCCGTTTATTTTGCATTTTATAACCCTGGGTATTCCTAAGCAAAGCCCTCACATTATGTATTTATTTCACAGAATAAGATTGGTAGCCAGAGGAGCTATCGGCATTGTGTTCTCAACATTTCAGTTCCATTATATAAATTCTTCAGAGATCTGGGAAAGAGTTTATTTTCTGGAATGGTCTTGTTTTCTATTTGAACACACAATTGGAGCAGTTAGATTAAGATCGCATTCTGCTGCCCGACTCTGATAACCTGCCTTCCTCTCTGTCTTTCTCACTGCATCCTCTGTCCTGCCTTATCTTCCTTCCCCTGTTCTCTCCCTCTCTACTCCCCGTGTTTATCCAGGGTCTGCTCTATTTTCAGGGACCCTGGAGAGAGCAAGGTGAAGTGAGATCTCATTCCTGTCCTGGAGGACATGCAAGGCAGAGGGAGGTTGCCTCTGCCTGAGTGGTCAGAGAGGCATGGGGCTGGCACTGACGCCAAGTCTGAAGAGTTTATAGCACTCTTTGGGAGGGACAAAGGGGGCACATGGAGGCTGACTGGATGGTGGAGCGAGCGGCAGGGTGAGCAGCTGTGAAGACGGGAGAGTGGCAAGTGCTGCGTTGGCAAATGCGGTGCCTGAGGGAAGAAGAGGGGAGTAGAGCAAGCTTGGGGGCAAGTTGAGGAGGAGGGTGGTCCTGGGTGACTAGCCACGGGTTGGGATTGGGAATTTCTGTGTTTTTGGTATTCTGTCCTACAGGAATTTGACTCATCAGACTGATAAATGTTAATCAAAAGCGCTCAGCAGGCTGGGTGTGGTGGCTCACGCCTGTAATCCCAGTACTTTGGGAGGCTGAGGTGGGTGGATCACTTGAGATCTAATACAGGTCACATGTCTACTTTTTTGAGAGGCTCCCCAGCTCCTCGTGGAAGATGGAGAAGCCAGCTGGGTGTATGCATTAGTCACATATTTCAACCAAACAGTCTAACAAGACACAGGGATGAAACCCTTCACTTCTACCAAACTGGAGGATTATTTTTAACAGATAGCCTTGTGCTATCGTGAGTCTGTTTAAGCCATTGAAATGCCATTGCATAATCTAGTCTGCTTTGATGATATAAATAATATCTGCTTCCCTAAAGGAAACTGTCCCTGGGCCCACAGGGAGCCTGGGGTGGTCTCACAGGGGTCGTGTGGCTGGAACCCCATGTGATAGCTCAAGATGGAATCAGAAAGTCTCCCAGCAGTCCGCTTCTCACTATGGCCCTGCCATGGCCCTGCGGAGAGCCACTGCAAAAGCTCCCGCCACAGCTGGCCCGAGGAGGTGATCAGTCTTTGGGACAAACACGTGTGTGTTCATGGGATTCCTGTGCAGGCCCACAGGCCAACTGTGAGCACTGTGCCGACTTCAGGAAGTTTGAGGCCCGTTGGGTTTTGAAGCGGAGGTGCCTTTTCTACCAGAGCTGCCCCTCCAAACTGAAGCAATTGACTTTTCAGGCCTTGTGTCTGTGGTCCCTGTACGTCTCCAGGTCACACAGGAAGGCAGCATTGGACTCTCATTTTAAAATTAGAAAACGGATACTAATGTCCTCATGGCCTCCAGATTCCCTACTTTTTTCTCCTTCTTTTTAAACCTAGAAGCCCATGGGGGATGATTAGAAATGATGTAATTTGAGAGGAAAAAATAGCATCGTCAAAGAGCGTCTGAGACTTGGCATCACGGCTCCCCCGCCCCCCGGGAAGTATTCCAGCTATTCCTGGCTGAACCCGTTGTGAATATTCCCAGGGTCATTCCCTGAATACAGGCTCCCAAATCAGGAAGGAGCTTCGATGATCACCCTTATCGATGGGGTTGAGATCATTGGGCAGGGGCTTGAGGGAGTCCCATATTTTGCTTTTCAAAAAAAAAGGGGCCCATGAGTTTTATATCCACTCTCCCAGCAACCCCCGCAAACCTCCCTCACCTTCTGCCAGTCAAGAGAAATCTGAGTGTTCCAGGTTTCTTTGAAATGGAAACCTCAGTAAATGAGATCCAAGACTGACTTTATGAATTTGTTTCAATGCTGACTCCTGTTAAATCAACAAAGAATAAAAAATCAAGAAGAATTTAAATGTTGGAGCGAGAGCCCATGTTTACAGTTTAGCAAAACAGCGTTGCCCCAGAAATCAGTGAGAAAATTAGAGTGAGGATTGAGCTTTTGGTATCCGTTTGTATTATTTTGGCTTTTGGAACTCATACTATTTGTTTATCCTTCAATCTGGGCACGATTTTGTAAGCTACTTGAAGACAGAAGCAGAGTTTAAAGGGACTGGAGCTCTCGGCACAGGTCAGCTTGCTCATTTCATGTGTGGATCATAAACCTAGAATCTCCAGGAGCAGCTGAGGTTGGGCTGGGGTAGTGCAGAAGGGAATAGAGGAGACCGTGGCCCAAGGGGGAGGTTTTATCCTCCCTCATCTCTAACTTACTGGGCCATGTGGAAGCTGGGCCGTGTGACCGTGTCTTCTAATTTTTCTAGAGAAATTCAAGATCTGCATTTTTCATGTAAAATCTTTCAATTTGCAAATGTTGATGACTAATTAATGTAGTTGATACAGTTCAACTTAGCTGAATTAGTTCAACATACACCTGCAGCTGCTTTCACTCACAGGCATTTAAGCCTGCCTTTGGTTTAGAAGCTAGTGTAGAAACTGGAGACTCAGGCAGCACAGCCACTGACACTGGACCCTCTCGAGTCAAGTCGTTCCATCCCTGCGCAGCCACACACAGCCGGCTGTGCTCGCCTGTGGAGTTTTAGAAACTGCATACCCACCCAGCCTCAACCCCAGCCCAGAGTTCTTCAGGAGTGGAAACTACACGAGTACCTGTTTTTATAAAATTATTATTTTATATTATTATGATTACGAGGCAGCATCTTGCTCTGTCACCCAGGCTGGAGTGCAGTGATGTGATCAAAGCTCACTGCAGCCTCAAACTCCTGGGCTGGAGGGATCCTCCCCATTAGCTGGGGCTACATGTGTGTGCCACCATGCCCAGCTAATTTTGTGTGTGTGTGTGTGTGTGTGTGTGTAGAAATGAGGTATTGCTGTATTGCCCAGGTTGGTCTTGAACTTCTGGGCTCTAGTGATCCTCCTGGGCTTCCCAAAGTGCTGGGATTACATTACAGGTGCGAGCTACTGTGCTCAGACTGAAATTGTATTTTGCTGTGGTAAAATATTCATAAATAAAGCTTACTGTGTTTAAGCATACAGTTCAATGGCCTTAAGAAGATGTACATTGCTGTGCAGCCATTACCACCATCCATCTGCAGAGCTCCTCTCATCTTGCAAAACCAGAACTCTGTCCCCATTAAACAGCTCCTCATTCCCTCCCCCAGCTCCTGGAAACCACCATTCTATGTTCCCTCTCTATGAATTTGTTCTACGCTAAGAATGTCACGTAAACAGAATCATGCAGTATCTGTCTTTCTGTGACTGGCTTATGTCACTTAGCATGATGTCCTCAAGGTTTATCTATGTTGTAGCATGTGTCAACATTTCCTTCCTTTTTTTTTTTTTTTTTTTTTTTGAGATGGAGTCTGGCTCTGTCTTCCAGGCTGGAGTGCAGTGGCACGATCTCATCTCACTGCAACCTCTGCCTCCTGGGTTCAAGCAGTTCTCCTGCCTCAGCCTCCTGAGTAGCTGGGACTACATGTGCCCACCACCATGCGCGACTAACTTTTGTATTTTTAGTAGAGATGGGGTTTCACCATGTTAGCCAGGCTGGTCTCAATCTTCTGACCTCGTGATCCGCCCGCCTCAGCCTCCCAAAGTGCTGGGATTACAGGCATGAGCCCCTGCACCCAGCCCTTCCTTCCTTTTTAAGGCTGAATAATATTCCATTGTATGGATGCACCACATTTTGTGCATCTGTGTATATGTCAATGGACACTTAGGTTGATTCTGCTTTTTGGCTATTGTGAATAATGCTGCCATGAACTTGGATGTAGAAATATCTGAGTCCCTGTTTTCAATTCTGGACGTGCTGTTTTTAAAGGTGGTGATTCTGATGAGCCCTCTCACCTGGCGGTAGCCGGTCCCTTCTCTGCACTGCATTTCAGCCACATCGCCTGTTACATCACATCCACCTGACTGTTACAGGTAAATGCCTAGGTGCAAGGTTCTGACTCTAGGTGACCTAGCAGAAAAGGAATCAATGGAGGGAGAGTGGCCAGCTCATCAACTCAAGGAGGAGGCTGAGGAACCCTGGTTCAGGGGCAACCAGGACAAGCGAGATCCTGCTGCAGGAGTAGTCTACTTAGGATGCCACCACTCTCCCCATTGCCACTGGACAGTAGCTGCTATCACAGCTGGATTCCACCACTGGACTCTAGCCCAGGTGGGCTCCACCACCCCCCACAGGTGTTCGTTTCCATTCTTCTGAAAGCTTGAGTCTGCTGCGGCCACCACAGATGTTCCCAAATAATCCCCCTGCCTATACATCAACGCCCTGAGATCCAACATCCTCGGCAGGAGCATTTGATTGGCCTCCCTTAGCCCGTGGGCCCAAGCTCTAGGTGCCCAGGGCTGGGGGGAGGAAATAGATGCCACCTTTGGCTTCCAGAGGGGCCGTGGGAGCCCTGCCTTTTGTGTGGCTGGGGATTCATAAGAACAGTCCTCATAACCTGCTGTGTGCTGGAGCTGGCAGGACCCACTCACCAGAACGCTCATCTCTTCCCAGCTCCAGGTACAGGGACGTCACAGTGGCAGCCTGGATTTGGCCATGATGGGAGTATTTACACCAAAGAAATGGGCAAAAAGGACAAACTGGGGCTTTGCTGTTCCTTCAGAGAGCCATTTTGCCAGCACACCATTTGTTCGTATACCAGACAGTCAAAGTGACAGGTGTCATCTTTGAAATAGTCATCTCTGCAAATTAGATTGTTGAACTGAGTTGAAGAAAAGAAGAGAGAGAAAGAGAGAGACAGCAGAAACATGCACACACACACAAAGCTTGGACGCATATCTGCAGCTGCACAAACAATTTAGAGCAATGCCATCCAGTAGAAACAGAATCCAAGCCACATATGTAATTTTAAATGTTCCAATAGCTATAATAAACAATTGAGAGAAATGTAACATTAATTTTAATAGTGTATTTCATTTAACCAGTATGTCTAAAAGGTTACCATTTCAGCTTGTAATCAATATAAAAATTATTAATGAGATAGTTTACATTTTTTTCCTCTATGAAAAAGTATGTATTTCTAGCACGTATTTCACACCTGTGGCACATCCCAGTTTGGATGGACACATTCCCAGTGCTCAGGGGCTCCACGTTCCTAGTAATTGCCATATTGGACAATATAGGCCTAATGTATTTCAATAATGCTGTATGATGGTCTTCCAACCATCTCCCAGTGGTGGGTTATGAAGGACCGACTGTGTTCCTCTCTTACAGAAGTGGAGAATTAGAAATTCTCAAACTGAATGAAAGTGAGTTATGCATCTGCCCGTCTGCAATTGGCTGATCTGGGTAGAGGGTCAGTCATTTAATGAGGATCCTATCTTATGAACAAATCATAAATATTGTTGATGGTGTCAAGCATAACCTTGCAAATGTATACGTGTGTGGGATGAGTGGAAGAGGGAGAGAGGACAGGGCACTGTAACCTCAGGTGAGTGAAGATGTCTAAAGGATCTTCGCAGAACTACTAGGTTGGTTCTTCCCACTTTCCAGAAAACATATCTACAGGGTGAACACATGGAGATGCCAGAGGGAGGGGCACCTGGAGACAATGTAGGAGCTCTGGGGCCCTCCTCCATGCCATGCCACTGTCCTCCTTTACCTGGATCCTTTGCAATATCCTTTATCCTAAACTGGTAAACATCAACAGAAAACATGTCTACCATATGTGCCTGCCAAGTGAACAGCTAGTCCCTGTTTAAAGACCCTCATGGAAACAGGTGCTTTCATTATTGTTGGCAGGAATGTTCATTTTGGAGGGCAATTTGAGAACAGCTATGGACATTTCAAACATGCAAACTCTTCAGCACAAGTGTTTTTCTAGAATGATCATAGGAAAGTCCAATGCATAAGCCAAACTACGTGAGCAAGTATATTATTGCCAATACTGAAAATAAGGAAAATGGCCCTCTATGAGGGACAGGTTATGTCCATTCTGTGGAACATGTGGCAGCCGTCACAAAATGGGACCTACGTATAAATGATGTGGAAAGAAAACCACAGCATATATGGAAGTAGACAAAGAAAAAGGCAAGTCGCCAATCTGAATAATAAACTATTTTTGTAGGAAAACAAAATTTTTTTTGTAGTGCGGGCATTGAAAGGAAAATTTGGAAGAAATACGATCAGGTTATATGCAGGTGTGGAACTATGATAGGAGGACTCAGGGAGGGAATTTTACTTTATATACATTGATAATGTTTGAAACTCTACAATGATCTTGCATAGGTTCTATAATCATAGAAAGATATAAAATAATAAACAGACACAAAAACATAATTTAAAAGAAAAACACCGGCTGGGCACAGTGGCTCATGCCTGTAATCCCAGCACTTTGGGAGGCTGAGGGGGGCAGATCAACTGAGGTCAGGAGTTCAAGACCAGCCTGGCTAACATTGCAAAACCCCATCGCTACTAAAAATACAAAAATTAGCTGGGCATGATGGCAGGTGCCTGTAATCCCAGTTACTTGGGAGGCTGAGACAGGAGAATCACTTGAACCCAGGAAGTGGAGGGTTACAGTGAGCCGAGATTGTGCCATTGCATTCCAGCCTGGGCAACAGAGCAAGACCCATCTCAAAAAAAAAAAAGAAAAAGAAAAAGAAAAACAACCAGTGCTGCTGAGGCCACTGGGACACACGTTCTCGGGCTCTCCAGGTGGGAGTGTAGATTGATTCTGCCTTGCTGGCGTGACCTACTTGACAACGTGCATTTGCTGATTCTACCCTAGAAGTTAATCCAAGGGGAAACTGATTTAGAACGTATCTAGGTATGTGCAAGGATGTTCATTACTGTATGATTTATATAAAAATGTTGAGGGGGGATGAAATGTTCATTTATAGGGAGATATTTCAATAAATCACAGGGTAGGCCAGGTGTAGTGGCTCAGGCCTGTAGTCCCAGCTACTCAGGAGGCTGAAGTGGGAGGATCACTTGAACCCAGGTGGTCAAGGCTGCAAGGAACTATGATTGTGCCACTGCACTCCAGCCTGGCGACAGAGCAAGACTCCATCTCAAAAAAAAAAAAAAAAAAAATGAAGATCTCTATTTCAAAAATTACTATTGAGAGTAGCTGCAAACTCTCCCTTTCTTTCCCTCCGCAACAGTTTCAAGGTAGAAATGGGGAAACGGTCATCCTGGTATCACTGACTATGAATGCCGTGTGTAATGTGTGGACTGCCACCCAATGTCTGTGAATCTTGTTTTAAAGCCTTTAACACTGTTTCAGTTGTGAATCATGGAATGTCATTTGATCCACAATGGTCAAGCATGATTAACAAATTCTCGCATGGGGGCTCTTTTTAAAATTCTCCGTGGTGTGTATGTGTTTAATTTAATTTAATTTTTTTTTTTTTCCCCAGACAGCGATTGGCTTTGTCACCCAGGCTAGAGTACAGCTGTGCAATCTCCGCTCACTGCAACCTCCGCCTCCTGGATTCAAGCGATTCTTCTGCCTCAGCCTCCCAAGGAGCTGGGATCACAGGTGTGCACCACCACGCCTGGCTAATTTTTGTATTTTTAGTAGAGACGGGGTTTCACTATGTTGGTCAGGCTGGTCTTGAACTCCTGACCTTAGTGATTCACCCGCCTCGGCCTCCCAAAGTGCTGGGATTACAGGCATGAGCCACTGTGCCTGGCCTAATTTTAAAAGCAAACAAACATCCAAGTTTTAAGGGGAAGGGGATGGAGTTACTCCAGCTGAAGAAGCTGTTTAGGGTTATCAAGGCTGTTTAGGATTATCCCTGCGTGCAGTCATGCCCATTGTGCCTTTTTACAAGGCCCATGGTAAGCATTTTTCAAATGAATGGATTGATTTTAAAATCTGAGTGTAACATTGAACACATTCTGGAGTCTTTCAGACAACGGCAGCATTAAAGATTGGCTCTCTGTTCCTTGTCTTGTTGAACCATCTCCCAAGACAAGATTTAAGATTTTGGTGTGAGGGGCAGTAGTTTGTTGTGAGCATCAGCTGTGGCTTGGAAAGCAAAATCCCTTTACTTTTTCCAATTCAGGTGACATGGGGCCAAGTTCCACGGCTCACTATGTTTGATTTTCAAGTGTTCTGTGATTCAGTGGCCCCAGGAGTCAACAGGCTTCCCAGCCCAGGTGATGTGCTGCCACCTGGTGAGGGGGGAATGTGGGGGTTGGGAGGCACAGAGCCAGGGCTGAAGACCTGGGCCTAGTCAGGGAGGTGCTCGCCCCCACCCCACACACACCTCCCCGCAGGGCTTCAGACATTAAGGCCAGAAGCTTTGCTGGACGGGACAGACTGCAGGACAACAGCTCACTCCAGCCTCACCACCTGCCCTCTATTTTGTTGGGCTCAATTTCCTCCTCTGTGCTCCTCTGTGGACCCCAAGCCCTTAGCACAGGCCTGGCACTAACTAGCATCCCTGAGAAAATGCTCAGCAAAAGTTCAAAGGACTATTATTGCTACAGCTACTACTATGACTATTTCTAGAGGTTTGCTGAAAGCAAAACAAACTCACGCATGTGGTATCACAGATCCTGCATTCCTCATGAGGGCTTGCCCCACGGCTCCCCCCAGTAACAGCTGAACGGAATGGGAATCATTCCCTCAACAGAGGAAACGCAGCTCCCACCCAGAGCGGGGGAGATGAGACTTGCCCGTGGACACATCTACAACGAGGATGGTTCCAGGAGCTCTGATGAGCCCTTGTGTGCCTCATTGAATCCCATGAGATCAACACATTATCACCCCCGTTTTACAGATGAAGATGTCAAGGCTTAAGGAGGTAAAGCACAAGGTAAGGAAGCTAGGAAGGGTAGGGCAGGGATTTGAAGGCAGAGGCCTCCTGATGCCAGGGCTCTCCACCAGGGCACAGCGCTGTCCCTGTGACACCCTGTCGCACTGTCCTGGAATCAGCCAGCAGAGACAATGTCTGTGGAGATTTGAATTCACCTCGTGCCTGGCTGTCATATCTGTGAGCTAACATCAGCTTTTCCCCCATCTGGCCAAGGGTGGGCAGGGACAGTGGGGCAGCTGTGGGAAACTAGGGGGAGGGGAGCAGGGGGGTTGCTGTTGGAATCTGAGAAAAATTGGTAGCACTGCTCCTGTCTGTATTTAAACATTTTGTATTTTGTTAATAGTGAATTTTTGCATCAATTTTTATTTTATATATATGTGTATAGATATATAGTTTTGTACTATATATGTGTGTGTATATATAGTAACTATATATATGTGTGTGTATATATATAGTAACTATACATATATAGTTACTATATATATATATATATATATATATATAGTTTTTTTTTTTTAAATTGAGACCGAATCTCACTCCAGGCTGGAGTGCAGTGGCGTCATCTCAGCTCACTGCATACCTCCGCCTCCCAGGTTCAAGAGATTCTTGTGCCTCAGCCTCCCGAGTGTCTGGAACTATAGGTGTCCGCCACCACACCCAGTTCATTTTTGTATTTTTAATAGAAACGGGGTTCACCATGTTGGCCAGGCTGGTCTCGAACTCCTGACCTCAGGTGATCCACCCACCTTGGCCTCCCAAAGTGCTGGGATTACAGGAGTGAGCCACCGTGCCCAGCCTTTAAAAAAAAATTGTATTAAAATATTATTTATTATGATAGCTGAGGTTTTTTTGGGGTCTCCTTCAATTTTGTGCCCATAGAAAGTGCCTCACTTACCTAATCCTAGCCCTATTTGCTTCTCAAGGCCCACTTTCTTCTTAAGACCCAAGCAGCAAAATGCAGTTCTAATCTAACTATTGTATTTACTTTGGGAGACAAACTTAATTAACTTAATCAGAATGTTTTTCTAACTCTGTCCGGTCAACCAGTGTGAAGTGGCAAATTAATTAATGAGTCTGAACCAAAACATAGTTACTATTTAAAACCTTAACATTAATAAAATCTTGGTTCCCCTGCCTTTGCTCCCTTCCCTTCCCTTCCCTTCCCTTCCCTTCCCTTCCCTTCCCTTCCCTTCCCTTCCCTTCCCTTCCCTTCCCTTCTCTCCTTCCT